>NW_007727231.1:1305-51153 GCF_000696425.1 Galeopterus variegatus
ACACACCTGGGTGGGAGGGGGGAGAGGGAGGAGGGAGGGAGGTTTCGGTGATGGGACACAAAAACTAACTACATTGTATATTGACAAAATAAAAAAATAAATAAATAAATAAATAAATAAATATGGGCAAAGGATTTGAATAGATATCTCTCCAAAAAAGATATACAAATGGCCAACAAGTACATGAAAACATACTCAACTTCTTTTGCTGTCAGAGAAATACAAATCAAAACCACAATGAGGGCCGAGCCCGTGGCGCACTCGAGAGAGTGCAGCGCTGGGAGCGCAGCAGCGCTCCCGCCACGGGTTCGGATCCTATATAGGGATGACCGGTGCGCTCACAGCACTCACTGGCTGAGCACGGTGTGGCCGGTCTCAAAAAGGACAAAAAACAAAACAAAACAAAACAAAACAAAAAAACCACAATGAGATACCACTTAACACCCACTTAAATTGTAGGAAGTTTCCTTGTAAGTTTCTTCTTTTAGGTCACCACTGTCCAATAAAAACATGATGCAAGCCACAGATATAACTTAAAATTTTCTGGTAACCACATTAAAGAAAAGTAAAAAGTAACAGGTGAGTTAATCTTGGTATTTTAGATATATTTGGTTAAATAAAACATTATTTCAAAAGGTAACCAATATAAAAATTATTAATAAAATATTTTACTTTTTTTTTTACACCAAGTCTTCAATCAGGTGTGTATGCTCCACTCACGGGACAGCTCAATTTGGACGTGGCACATTTTAAGTGCTCAGGAGCTGCTCATGGCTCGTGGCTTGGTACTGGATGTGCAGTTCTAGAAAAGCTCCCTGGGCACAGGAATTGTGCCCCATCCATCACTGTGTCCCGGGTACTAACACACCTGACACACAGCAGGCATGCAGTAAATATGTGATAAGCATATGCACATCTGTTCTCTACTCCAAATGAATGAGTCACAGCCAGGTTACTCAAGTGCTTTCTAGGAACGTCTGGGTCACTTCATGAAATCAGAGGACTTCTTTAAGAAGTTCCTAGTGCCACAGTGCTGAATCCTCCAGAGGGTACAGTTACAAATTTACGACCAGCAATGAGGTTTAGAAGGATGGTGGGAAGGTGAAGACTTTTATTATAAGGCATCTGAACACAGAGCTGGCCTTTTTAGTCCCTGTACCCCCTGTGGCACGCTCCCATCTCTAACCACCTCTATCTTCTGTTCCCCACAGTGGCTCCAACTCTCTCTCTTTCTCAAATACCTTACTCCAAACGAACCCATCACCAAATCCTAAATGAGCTCACTCCTACTTAGTAGAGAAGACAGTGTCCATTGGATGGAGTGCTGAGAGCACATGGCCCACCTTGGCCCCCCTGACCTGCCCAACTCACATCCCGCCTGTTCACACATACTCTCACTCAGCGGAGCTCATCCCCTCACCTGGGCTCCCAGCTTTTCAGGGCCTGTCATCATCTGGTGTCTCCTTTCTCCCCGGATCTACTGACTTAGTCTTTGCTCAAATAGCATCTCCTTGATGAGGCCTATCTGACCTATTTAAAACTGCAACTCTATCACACTTCCCCAACCCCTGTACCTGCTTCACTACCCCCCAGAGCATTCTTCCCCTTCCAACACATATACAGCTTGCTTATTGCTTACTGTTGTCTCGTCACTAGAACGCAAAGCTGGCTGAGGCAGGGACCTCTGTCTTGTCCACTGACATATCCTTAGCACCCAGAACAGATAATAACACTTTGCTGGATTGAGTCTGCTGCCTGCAGAGCAGACTGAACAGGTGATCTCTGCCAGCTTTTGCCTTTTGCTCATCGTTGCCCTTGATTCATGTCTGTGTACTACTATGTTCTTGTGTTTAGAGAAGTCTTTCCCAGATGGAGAAGAATTCAGAAAGTCTCTTTTATGTCTCCTCCCTGATCCCAATACCTGGGCAATGCTTCCACATTTGTGGGGAAGCAAAGAAAGACAGGTGTCTTAAGAACTTTACAGTGAATAGAACTGAAAATGGTTCTTCATAAATAGTTTTCTAACTTCTACCCTTCATTAAGTCAGTTTAAACTGGAAATTATTTTTCCAAAAAAACTAAATAACATGTGCTCACAAGAATCTTTGTCCTTCAGGAGATCCCAGACCTATGCATCACCAAATGAAAGCCCAGTTCAGAAGAATGCAGCAAGATCAGCATGAAAGGTTTTGATATCCTGGCCCAGAGCAGAATGGGATGCCACCCACCAAGCCGGGCCTCTTGAGAGTGGATAAACCCCTTGCAGGCTTACCACTTAGGGATGACTACTTAAAACCACTCCCCTGTGTGATGTGGAACTAAAACAGCAAGGGCAACTTTGGCTAGAGAGGACCTTCGAATTTCCTGAACTTGTCCCTAGAGGATTTCCCAACAGCCCCTATTCTCCTTCCAGTTTCCTGAGATTCAGAAAAGAGCATCACAGAACAGGTACAAAAGGAGAGACAAAGGGAAAAGGCAGAGAGAGAGCACACAAGAGCACGAGCGAGCACGAGCCTGATGCCCTAGGTATACTATCCTCAACATGAGAGAGAATAAAACATTCCACCATGAAGGAAGAGCATCAGCAGAAAGAGAAGTATCTCTCTGCCACAAGGCCGGCAGTCTAGCAGTCCACGTGCTGCTACTGCTCCTGACACTCACGTGACACCTTGGTGAAGTTCACAGATGAAGAGTGCTAACCAGTCATGTAGAGCATTCCTGCCTGGAATCTAGCACCTATCTGTAGGTAACCCCATTTCTCTACAGGTGAGAGCCTGGCTGGGTAATCTTGGATTACAGGAGGACACCCCATGGGTGTGTGCTGGGGACTATCAGTAAACAGGTAGCCCCTTCACTTGTCCTCCATCCCGATGCTGGCTTCCCATCAGTTCACCCTAAAATACGGAACCACACACCTCTAGGACCAAGTTTTCTTTTACAGTTATATATTATTTAATCAAACTGTCCATTTAAATACGGGAAAACACTATTTTAATTGGCACAAGGACCAAATGTGCCTTAAATCCTATGTAACTTAAATCAATCTCTTGAGTGAATTCAAATAGTACTTAATATAAAAGTTGTCAGAAAATTGCCTTTTGGAAATATTTTTGTACCTATAGTCATCAATAATGTATTATACATTTAAAAATTTGTTAAGGGCCGGCCCCGTGGAGCACTCGGGAGAGTGCGGAGCTGGGAGCGCAGCGACGCTCCCGCTGCGGGTTCGGATCCTATATAGGACTGGCCGGTGCGCTCACTGGCTGAGCGCGGTGTGGGCGACCCCACACCAAGGGTTGTGATCCCCTTACCAGTCACGAAAAAGACAAAAAAATAAAAATTAATAAATAAATAAATAAATAAAAATTTGTTAAGAGGGTAGATCTCACATTGAGTACTCTTACCACAATAAAAAAATAATACTGAAAGGGAAATTTTTAAAAAAGAAAATAATATTAAAAAGTATATACATAGGGCCGGCCTGGTGGCGCACTCGGTAGAGTGTGGCGCTTGGGAGCGCGGTGGCGCTCCCGCCGAGGGTTCGGATCCCATATAGAGACCGGTCCGCTCACTGGTTGAGCGCGGTGCGGGCGCGACACCGAGGGTTGCGATCCTGTTACCGATCACGAAAAAAGACAAAAAGGAAAAAAAAAAAGTATATACATAAATTTTTGAAAGCTGCAAATGCGAGTCCAGAGCAAGTATCTCTATGTAAAAAGTAGGACCTTACTTCCACTCTTGAGCAGTCGCTTTTCTTCTTCCTTTAGCTTGTTCTGCATCAGACGGAGAGTATTTTCAGCTTCCTGTGTAGGATGAAAAACAAGATTCAGGAGAGACAGCCCTTTCTTAGACCATTCTAATCTTCTTTGTCATTGTGTAAGTACTGTTGTGTTTATGATACAGAACAAGAAATGGTCTAAACTACAGGAAGTGGAAGGACCTAACATTGCCTGAGCAACCTGTTCCCAAACCTTGGCGCCATTCCTTTCTCTGTGGTCACCCAGCACCTCTGTGGAAGGGGGCTCCAGGAAGTGGAGCAGCTGGCCTCCACATCATGCTCTCCAACCACACAGCACTGCCTCTGAAGGAAACTGAACAACACAACCAGATGCCCACTGTGTGTGTCTGTGTGGGCTGTGGACACGGGAACAGATGCACCTAACTAGGGGACAGGCACAGGCCTCCTGTGCTCACAAGAAGCAAGCCCAGATTTCAGCATTCTTCTGCCCTGCACTGCCTTCACAAAGCCACTCTTGAAAGGTGCTGAATGGTGGGACAGGTCAGGATGGGAAGAGAAAGAAAGAAATACTAGTCTTAATTCCTGGGGTGGGGCAAAGAGGAGATAATTACGCAGTTATGTTATAAAATGTGGCTCTGATTATTGTCAAGACAGAAAATGGAGGAGGAAACTGGTTTTTACAGTTTTATTATTATTCTGAACATTACAAAGAAAGAATCATTTCAGGCATGGGACATTTTGAAGCAAGTATTATAAGCAGAGATGGCAAGAGTCAGTGTAGGAGAAAAAGAGGGGAAATACTTGTAGAAGGAAGGGTGGGATAAAGGGGCATCCTCAAAAGTAACTTGGGCCACCAACTTGCCATTCTGAGGCATATTCTTTGATATGTTCTCTAAACCCAAGGATGGCCCCAGACAATGCTACAAAATGGTCAAAGTTTATTTCCACTGGCCCTTTCTTGTTCTTTCCCAGGTACCCAATGTTGAAAATGTCCTTAACTCCACCCTCTTTAAACTGTCCTCAAAATGTGCCTGTCCTATTTTCCCTGGCTTGCCTCTCTGCAACACAGCAATACTGTGCGAGGTACTCGGCAATATGACATATGTCCATACAGTTGCGAAGGTTACTCCAGTCAGCCCGCCCAGACAACAAAATAGCCTTATCTAATTCAAACACCCAGGTTTGTAAGAAGGCAAGATAAACTTAGTACCCAAAGTTGTCAAGGTCAGAAAGGGAGATTGTAGACCAATTTCACCATGAACATCAATTCTAAATGACTGTTCTCAGGGTAACAGTAATTCAAAATGTGCTAGCAACTTGGTCCGATTTCCTTTGTTCTGAATTTGACATTTATCAACTCATGCTGGGATTTGACATACTCTTTCCTAAACAGCCTTACCCCTGGGATGAGAAGAACCTGTAAGACATGGTCAGGTTCTAGGTCACATGTATTTCCCACAATCAATCAATAAACTGCCATTCCTCGATAATCTCCAATGAGCTAGTTTGGGTGATTCAATTAACCAGGGTTTTGGAAATCTCTACGTGAACTGTCCAAGCAAGTTTTCAGATCTATACTCAAGATCAGCTACATAATTTGTGGGGATCAGTGCAAAGTAAAATGCACTTAAAAATTGTTATGAATTTCAAGACGGCAACAGCAGAGCACAAAAAGCAGGCACAGGCCCCTCCAAGCACAGCCCTGTACAAGTGCACAGGCCACATGTCAGCCCTGTCTGTGCTCCTAATTGACCACACTCTGATGGTAACACAACAGCAAAGACTTGGCAACCCTGGACTCCAGGCTATCCTGCCAGCAAAACAAAAGAATTACAAGAACAATCCTCAGACAGACCAGGGAGAAAAAAAAATTCATTAGTATTTTTTTCATACTTATATTTGCAAACTGACATGTCACCACGTACAAGATAACACACCAGAAGGAACTGTCTGTACAGAAGAACCTACCTCAAACCTCTCCTGCTCCATCCTACGATGATCTTCGAGTTGCTGTTCCAGGTAAGTCAAATTTCGAAATTTCTCTAGGTAAATGTCATACTGCTTTTGCAACTCTTCCTCAATCTTCTCATACTCATCCATAAAGGCTGGCCTGGGATAAGTAAATGAAATAAAAAGTGAAAAGCTAATCAATGTACAGTAGTTTGAAATTGGTATTCAGAGCTCCAGACTCCATCGTGGCTTTCTTTGGAAACTTTAAATTAGAGAAGGACCTTCACTCTAGTAACTGCTTAAAACTAATTTCCCCTTTTTCCTCCCCACCCTCCAAAATAAACACACTTCTTTTTTTTTTTTCCTTTTTGTCTTTTTTCGTGACCGGTAATGGGATCGCAACCCTCAGTGTCACGCCTGTACCGCAACCGGCAACAGAATCACAACCCTCAGTGTCACACCCGCACCACGCTCAACCAGTGAGCAGACCGGTCTCTATATGGGATCCGAACCCTCGGCGGGAGCACCACCACGCTCCCAAGCGCCGCACTCAACCGAGTGCGCCACCAGGCCGGCCCCACACTTCTTTTTAAATCATAAATAGGATGTGCTCTTTGTAAAAACTTGAAATAATCCTGAAAATATAAAGGATGATATAAAAATTACTCATAATCCCATCACTAGGTATAAGTACTTAATATTTAACTTACATCCTTCCAGACTTTTCTATGCAGGTATGAATGCATTTTTTAACAAAAACTAAATATATTACCATAAATGAAGTTTTGCATTCTTTTTTTACTGCAATACACCACAGATTTCAATAAAGAATTAAAAAATACTCATATGTCATACACATCTCTCAAAATCAATAAATTAAATATACACATTATTGTCTTAGTTGGGTATAATGTTTTATCCTCTGGATGTTCCAAAATTTAATGAGTCCTCTAAAAAGGAAAACACAGGTTGCTACAAATTAAAGCTGTTTTTAAATAATACAAAATTAAAAAACAAAACCATGCCTAAAAACCTGTTTCAACTGGTTTGCTGAAGTTCATTTTCTTTTTTCTCTTATTATTGGTCTTAAAGGGAAAAGTCTGTTCTTTGAAAAATATAAACAGATAAACTAAAAAATAATTTATAATCTTTTGTACTAGAGCAGAACAAAGAAACTTTTCTATTAAAAGGACTTGAGGCTTAACAAAAATGAATCTATGCAGTAAAGGCAGAATTTGTTAATGAGATAAATCTATCTGGTGGCACTGATTTCGGAAGATGAAAGAGCGTGGCTTTGCCCCTGCTTGGGAGGAAGCCTCTGCTGCTCCTGGCGGCCACTGTCTGCTGCCTCCAGGTGCTGCCTTTCCACAGATCTCAGGATAGTCGCCAGAGACAGGCCAGCAACCAGTACCTCAAAAAGGCAGAACACATGCAGAGCAGATGCAAGTAGCTGGGAAGAGGAAGAAGTCAAGAGAGAAAGAAAAATAAAGGGAGAATGAAAAGGGAGAAAGATTCAGCAAGAGAAGGAGGGTCCCAAATGAGGAGAGAAGAGAGAGAGAGGAGCTCCAGGAAAATGTGAGGACCACACTGAAAAGGCTCCGTTGATCTAGAAGGTGTTCTGTGCCACTATTATTCATCCCTATTCCCTGGAAATGTATTTGTAATGAGGTCAAGTCAGAAGAAAAATGAGTTACTGACTGGTGAGGAATTATCAAAGTCTAGGAAATCTAGAATCTACTCAAACCAAGAGCTGGGAGTATGCCTCTTTTTCCACCTAGTTTATGGCACGATCTTAGGAGACCAAGCCTCATGCAGCATTCGCCATCTGGATTTACTTACTGTGCTCTGCATTCCAAGAAGCTATAAAGGCTGAAAGGGCCATGTGAGAATTAAGCAGCTTTCCAGACATACTGAAAGCAATAAAGAGAATGAGTTTGCTGTCTGCTTGTCACGACAGGCGACACATATACATTCTGAAGTAGAGATACACCTATATGAGGCTTTTTTCACTGCTAAGAAAGAGGTAATATCACATCATGTTCTCAGTCTTGGTTCTAACTTCCAAAGACATCTTTCTACTCGTTCTTCAGGTGTTCATATCTACCTGACACTCTGTAGAGTCTGTAGTCGCTTCCGATTTCTTTCCAGTTCTAGTTTTCTCTTTTCAATTTTGGCTTCTAAATTAGCTTCATCAGAGGCCACATTATTGAGCAGGTCTTTAGTCTTCTGAACCTGCACCTACATTTAACAGGAAATAATGAGACACTGTGCCAGTAAGGACCACCATCCTCTTTGAAGAGGACTGTTCCCACTCTTCAGGCATAGCAACGTCATACTAAACAGAACACAAAAGCAAACTAATAAAGCAAACACTCTCCCTAAGTAATGATTCATTTAACTATTTCCAGGTGGAATGTCACATACGTCCAGAAAAAATTATCATTTTTTTCCCTGAGAAAAGCAGGTGTTTTTGCCAGGGAAACAAATGAAAACGGTAAGAAAAGCTCCTGATCAAGACGGACAGAAGCCCGAGATCTTCTGTCTGGCTCACCTGCTGAGAACTGGTGTATATCACTGTGGACTGTTAGTCTGCCTGTACATCACTCAGGCTACGCCCTAGTTACAAATACCTGACTTTTGGGATACGTGCACACACAAGTATGGCTGTATGTGGAGTATACTAACATTTATAAAGAAAATGTATTTCATAGGGCCTAGTTTCCAAAGCCCTGTAGTTTCAGGTATAGATAACTTTTTAAAATTACATATAGAGGGCCGAGCCTGTGGCGCACTCGGGAGAGTGCAGCGCTGGGAGCGCAGCAGCGCTCCCGCCGCGGGTTCGGATCCTATATAGGGATGACCGGTGCGCTCACAGCGCTCACTGGCTGAGCGCGGTACAGCCAGTCTCAAAAAGGACAAAAAAAAAAAAAAAATTACATATAGAAATGTTAAGTTGGCAAAAGACAAGAAACTTTCTCCAGGCTAAAGTCTCTGTTGTAGATATAGAATTATAACACAGCAAAGTTGCTGGCTCAAGGACAGATGCCCTTGGAGCAGGTAAACCTACTGACTGATATGTTAAGTTGCTTTATTGTTGTATAAACATACTAAGAAAATTGCTATAGGGAAAGAAAATGTTTGCTAAGAACAAGCTTTTGTTGATGGATCAACTTAACTTTTTGCAAACTGCATTATGGAACGTCACTTTGTTATTTCACTGATGCTACCAGCTTCTGTTGTTAAACTATACTTAGCCATAACTCCACCTGTTCCTTCTCTGTAACTTTCTGGCCTGTAGAAAAAATACTAAGACAGAACCCCAGTTCAGGGTTAATTTCCCAAAGGAGGAATGCCTCTCTCTTGAGGGTTCCAGGAAATTAACCCCTTCAGGGTATCTCACTGCTTGGAAGAAATGGGCTTTGAGTAATCCTTTTTGCATCTCTATCACTCCCAAAGGAGGAATGCCTCTCTCTTGAGGGTTCCAGGAAATTAACCCCTTCAGGGTATCTCACTGCTTGGAAGAAATGGGCTTTGAGTAATCCTTTTTGCATCTCTGTCACCCTGTGTGAGGCAAAGCAACAGCTGTACTCAGGAAGGGACAAAAAGAAACCTGAGCTGGTCTCGGCCATAACCCACTGCCTGCTGGGATTGACAGAGAAGGTCCTCTTCCCTCTCCCAGCAACAGAAGGTCAACTATAGACTAAAAATAAACTGGGAAACCACTTTGTGAAGTCAGCGCAAAAGCAGCTCCCGCAGTGGCACCAGCCTCTGGAAGGGAGTCTGGGCAGGAAAGGGGATGAGAGACCACTGGTGATAACTGCAGACCTCCCTATCCCCTTGTAAAAGAAAGTCCATGTGAAGCAGGCACAGTCAGAGTAAAGCACCCCGTCTTCACATTCGTGTGGTTGAGGAAGCTGACCCAGGGGTTCAGAGTTCCACTCTGTTGCATTAGGAATCTGGACTCAGCCCAGCTGAGGGGGGAATGCCCCCAAGCTCTGGCTTTCCAACCCTGCTTTAAGTTCCTGATGGCCGAGACAGGCCTTCCCCTTCAGTACTGTGCATACGCATGGAATCCCCTAAAGGTTTACCGACTGTTTACCTGCAGGTCTCTGAAAAGCTATGGAGTCTGCAAAGAAATGACCTAAGAAGCCCAGATACTTTCCATAATTCTCAGAGACAGTGTGTTATTTGGAAGCAACCACTGTTATTGATGATACATTCATGGTTTAATTTCTTTTGGTCTAAGCACACTAACCACTTCTAAGATGCCTACGTTAGAATAATCGCATCACTAGCCATCCACCTGCTGCAGGTGCTTCAAAGACACTGGTAGAAACACTGAGTTCACTCTCACAGGAGGAAAGGTGGCTCTCCTCTCTGAACAACTGCAGGTGATGGTGACTATTTCTTTGAATCAAAGTTAAATTAAAACTTAGTGAATTTACCTGATATTAAAAACTATTTTTTAAAGTAAACTAAGAAAGATTGATGTGTAAACACAATTTCCCCTGGTTTTCTGAAATAAATGACCTATACTTCATAACTCCTTTTACATGTCCATGTTGTTGTTCTGGTTTTTAGAATTATCAAACATCATAGATTTTTTCTCACAGTAAAAAGATATCATAAGAGCTGTCCACAAAGAAATTAGCTGTGCCCTCTTCTGGGTGTCCTATTTTTAATATATTTGTGCTACAGGAATGTTCATGCCATGTTCACTTGATTCAGTCAGAACGCTGGCAAGCATAAGAGTACAAGCATTTTTTTAATTTCTAAGTTTAGAAACAATCGCAAATTTACAGAAAAGCTGGAGTATAATACAAAGCATTTTTTCCAGACCTACATGAGAGTAAGTTGCTGACCATATGTCCTATCGCCCTGAATACTTCGGTGTGTACATCCTACGAATAAGGACTTTCTCCTGCAAGACCACAATATGATTGTCAAACAGGAAATTAGCACTGGTGCGCCTCCACCATCTCCTCCTCAGACCCATTCCCGTCTCCCTGCCTGTCTCAGTGGAGTCCTCAACAGCAGACAGGAGCCATGCGTGGCCTTCAGTCTGGAATGCTGCTCTGCTTTCCCTAACTTTCACGGCCTTCTCACTTTCAAAGAGTATAGGCCGGTTAATTAATAGCATGCCCCTCAACTTGGCTTTGTCTGATTAGAATCAACAATTGTGTGCCTTGGTGAGGAACATCACAGAGTGACTGCATCCTATCAGGCGTGCATTGTTTTCACTTGCTCCATTACAGCGACGGTCACCTTGATCCCTTGATTATAGGGACTGCCAGGCTTCTCCACATGAAGTTACTCTTTTCCTCTTTGTAATTAGTAAGTATTTGGGGGGAAGCTACTTTGAAACTATATGAATAACCTGTTTCTAATCAACTTCCAATATCCAATATATACATTTATTTTTCACGTCAGTGAGAACTCAGTTTCCTATTTCATTCAACTATACTATAAAATAAATTACTATAATGTATTTATGTTAATGCTTAGATTGCCCCTGGTTTGGCAGGGGAAGCCCACTCAAGTTGACTTCTGTGTCCTTTCGACAGATCCCTTTCATCTTTTGGGCACTTCCTTACTTTCTGGCACAAGATCTTGTACTTCTACCCCAGCTCTGGAATCAGCCAATTGTCCCTAAAAGCCCCGGTTCCTTTTAGTGGAAAATGGCATTTATAAGCCCAGATCCAGGTGCTAGGTGTGCTCAGAGCTAAGAAATGCATGAGTGTGGATGTGTTTGTGTGCATGCATACAGATGTACGACATATTTTCATACATATATACATACATTCCCTACACATACATAAATGTATATCAACATTTATTCCTATATTTATCTATCTATATATATTAAAAATCATGCATTTAACCAACAGCTCTAATTTCAGGGTTGATTCTAATTTTCTCTTTCCATATCAATAACTCTCTTTCTCAACAGTGAGGAACTTGGCTCTGTTATCCTTAACATGTTTACTCATCTGATCAATCTGCCTGCACATAACCAACCTCCCATCCACGCTGCCACACCCTTCCCACCCTGTGAGACTCTGACTCCTGTGCTGAGCTGCCCGGGGAGTATTACTGTTTAATAAAAAGGGGATTATTTAAAAACAACCTATGATTCTTAGAATTTTGTATAACTCACAGCAAATTTTTGTTTTATGCCTACTCCTAATTTATATAAGACTCCCCTGTCTGTGTCTACTGAATAAAATAAGTCTCTAATGACGACTAAACACTTATTGTGAACCAGAGATGAGGCTCGACATGCACTGTCGTAACTAATGCTCATAAGGGCCCCAGTGCAGCTGGCACTGTCACTCTCCCCATTTTACACATGAAGTGAGGCACAGAGAGGTTAAGTAACTTGCCTAAGATCACACTGTGGGGTTCAAACCCAAGCAGCCTGAGCCTAGAGTCCCCCTCATTATCTGCCTCCCAACTGAATGCTTTAGATGAGAGGAGCAAATAATAATAGACGGTGGGTGAGTAATAAGGATGGTGGTCATTCTACGTATTACAGTGCTATTTGGAATTAAGAAAGCCCAGAAATCATTTAAATGACCAGCAGGGAGGAATTGGTTAAATAAAATAAAATATAGCATTACTTACTAAAATTATTAAAGAATAAAAAATAATTATTAAATTACTAAAGCTGATGACTTTTTAATAAAATGAGAAATTGTTCTTATTTATGAGGGGAAAAATAATAGTGATAAGTAACCTAGGTATTCTAGGACATCCTCTAAATTATTCATTTCCTACTAACACATCCCTGTTATTAGGCCTAGCTTGTTCTGCCTTGTGCAGGGAGGAGATCGGTATTTCTGAGTCCCAGGTATAAACACATTAAATGAAAGCAAAGTAATCTTACCAAAATCTCTTTTATTGCAATTCTCATCACTTTTTCAGTCTCGTTTATTTCCAGAGGTCTGGCAATGGCTTCTGTTCTCAGTTCCTGGGGGAAACAGTAAAGTCATTTACATATATTTTCAGAAAAGGAGTTATGAAAACCAATATTCCTAGATCTAGATATGGCTTATGGAGTGATTCTGAAAAGCTTCATTACACTGTGGATCTCTGATGCAAAAACACTTCCACCATCCCCTCCTACAAATGTCTTCTATAATCCGATTGCCTGCCTGGCCTCTCTCCAGAGTTCAAGGTCCTCCTTTTTAGCTGGAAGCCCCAAGTATTCTCAACTCCACGGGCAAAACTAAACCTAGCATCTGTTGCCTGTTCTCCCAAATTTGCTTCTTTACCTGCATTCCGTTCAGGTGACCCCCAAATGAAACACAGCACAACTTGCTGTCTGAATTCCCTGCCAGCCTCTACAATCTTTCTTATGATTAAGTACTTCAAGGTTCCTATCACTAACAAATGCAACCAGTGAGCTTTGCCCCGCCCCCTAGCATTAACCAATCCAGAGGGGTATTTGTGACTATTATTATCAGTACTGGAAATTTCTGAGACATGGGATTTTAATGTGGATGCAGTTACGAGGTATGCTATAGACTGTGTGTCCTCCCAATTCATACTCGTGTACTAGGAAATGTGATGGTATTAGGAGATGAGGCCTTTTGCAGATGATTAGGTCATGAGAGTGGTGTCCTCATGAATGGGATTAATGACCTTATAAAAGAAATCCTGGAGCACTCCCTCACTCCTCTGCCATATGAAGACAGCGAGAAAGTGCCATCTATCAGTAGAGATCTCACTAGACACCGAATCTGCTGGCAATTTTTTTTTTTTTCCTAAAGATGACCGGTAAGGGGATCTTAACCCTTGACTTGGTGTTGTCAGCACCACGCTCACCCAGTAAAGCAAACTGACCATCTCTATATGGGATCCGAACCCATGGCCTTAGTGTTATCAGCACCACACTCTACCGAGTGAGCCACGGGCTGGCCCTCTGCTGGCAATTTTGACTAGGACTTTCCAGTTTCCAAACTGTGAGAAATAAATTCCTGTTGTTTACAAGCCACACAGTTTATAGTGTTTTGTTACAGCAGCCCACACGAACTAAGACAAAATTCCTGGAGGACTTTATCAAACTCCATCTTACACTCCCTTTATTCCATGGTGCGCCTTACCTCCCCCACTGGTGGGAAACTATTGAGGCAAGGATCAGGACTTACTCAAGGAGGTAGAGCTTGAGGCCTTGACTGTGGTTGGTGTCAGCCCTCAATAAATGTTTACTGAGTGTGTAAAAAACAAGTACACTTGACCCTTGGAAACATGGTGGTTAGGGGCACCGACCCCCATGCAGTTGAATATCAGCGTATAAATCTCCCCTGGGTAGCAGCTGTACCGTGGTGGTGACCTGGCACCCAAGCCCTCTTCCTCAGATCTCCACCTCCAATTTGCTCCCAAGGAAGAAACAAAAAGCAGGAAGAAAAAGACCATTACACTGTAGCAGCACTGCCAGAACACAGGCAAGGCAGTGAGAGAGTGGTCATGGTTGACATTCCCAATAAGAAGTGAATGAAAAAAATTAGTTTAATTTAAAAACATTAGATTGGGCTGGCCCCATGGCTCACTCGTGAGAGTGCAGTGCTGGGAGCACCGATACCTCGGGTTCGGATCCTATACAGGGATGGCCAGTGCACTCACTGGCTGAGCCTGGTGCAGACCACACCGTGCCAAGGGTTGTGATCCCCTTACCGGTCAAAAAAAAATAATAATAAAATTTTAAAAAATAAAAATAAAAATAAAAACATTAGATTGAGCACAAATGCTTCAAATGCCGTAAATCCTGCAGGTAAGGATTAAACACTACTCCATTTCTTCTTTTCCCCCCCAAGTAATACATTATTTTTTACAGCAGTTTTAGGTTTATAGAGGAATTGAGCAGAAACTGCAGAAAGTTCTCATATTCCCACATCCACTTCTTAAACTAGTGGTTCCCAAGCTCTGCCGCACATTGGAATCACCTGGAGACTTTTAAAAACTTGATGCCTGGTTCTCAGCTCCAGACGTTCAGATTCATTGGTATGGAGGACAACTTGGACATCAGGTAAGTCTAACATTCAGCAAAGTTTAGAAACCACACTCTTAAACAGCTGCTTAACTGTAGTGGATGGTGCATACTGCTTGACTGGCAATGGCTGGAATAAGGACTGCAAATAAGTTTCAACTTAACATCAACTTCAACAGATTGTCAGCGATTGCCCAAATCACTGCTCCCAAATTTTGCTGTATGTGAGAATCACCTGGGAGACTTTTCAAACTCCCAATGCCCATGTCACATTCCATACTAACAACATCCAAATGAAAGACAGCTTCAGGAGCTTTTAAAGATCCCTGGGTGATTCCACTAGGCTGGGAACCACAGGCTCAGAGGAGCATTTGTTGAGTACACTGAGGTGAGCTCACCAGGAAAAAGCATCATGATCACAGTCTGCCACAGTCACACAGAGGACACCTTCAGACACATGCCACTTTTATGCCTTCCTGAACGAGAAGCTAAAGGCAATGCAACCAGTGAGCCAGTGCCCACTAGAAGCAGGAAGAGTGGCTGTTCTATGTCACTTGCCCACAAATTCTCTCATTTAATCAGATACAGTTTGGCCGGCCTGGGGCTCACTCGGGAGAGTGTGGTGCTGATAACACCAAGGCCACGGGTTCGGATCCCATATAGGGATGGCTGGTTAGCTCACTGGCTGAGCGTGGTGCTGACAACACCAAGTCAAGGGTTAAGATCCTCTTACCGGTCATCTTTAAAAAAAAAAAAAATCAGATACAGTTAAATAAAACTGGAAGACCTGAAAAGGAAAAACAGAACTGAAAAAGAAAACCTTGAAGAGAAATGGTGTGCTTAGCTAAGGAAGTAATTACTCTATCCGAATGCCACTTACCCTTAATTCTACCTCTTTGCCCAGCAAGTCATACAGAGATGCTCCTTTGGAGGTGATTTCAGAAGCAAGCTGCCTGGCTGCTTTCAAATCCGCAATCTGGAAGGAAAATATCAAACACACAGACCTCAATGACAGATTTTTAACAGGCATTTAATAAGCAGTCTATTAATGTCAACTCCTACATTTGGTCGGGATACTTGACCACAGAACATGTTATTCACTGGCCACACACTGGCATGCTGCAGAAGAGAACCCCCTCAGGACACCCGTTTAGGAAACATTCATCTAAGTACAAATGGAACCAATTCCAGGACACCTGGGTCTCTCCAAAGAACCAAGCGACAAGTCAAATTGAACCCATAACCAAGAGGTATAGGCGGGAGAAAGCTGACATGCTTCCTCTTCGAACTAGGTCATGGTAGGGACACCGATAGTAGTGAGGTAACCAAAGGAAGGGGCAACCTTCCCCATCCCCTTGTTCTCTGCCTTAGACTTCCCTCCACAGAGTTGTTGTGAGGCTTCAATGAGGTGACATCTGCTAGGAACGTACACCAGTTCTGGGCGATGACCATGATGCTGAGTTAGCATTCCTGAGCCTCTGCACAGGCTTCTCAGGATGTGCTGGCCACCCCTTTTCCTTGAATATGCTGACTTTTCCAAAGAGCCCAAATGCAAGCATCTCCCTGCTCCTCACTTTCCATCTCTCCTAACTACTAGTTCTCACCTTCTCTTTTATTCTCAGCCCACCAGCAACAACTCTCCCTCTTCATTTACAGCTGATGACTTTCTTCCCATTTCCCCAGTCCGCCAGGACACAGCTCCCTCTGGCTCTAGCTTCTCCTCCTCATCCCCAGGACACAGCTCCCTCCTGCTCCAGCTGCTTTCCTACCTTGCCAGTAGCAAATCCCCATTTTTCTTTGCAGGATTCTCCTTGCCTTCCCCACTTCTCAACAGTGGAGTATGCCAGAGTTCCATCCCTGGATCTCTCCTCGTTTCTATCGGCACTCCTCCTAACCTCACGGCTCTACCACCACCTATGTGCCAGTGCCTCCCAGGCCCCCAGCTCCAGCCTTGCACGCCAACTACCTGCTCAACATCTGCACTTGGACATCGAACAGGTACCACAAATGTCACAGGCACCAGAACCAATCTCCTAAACTTCCCCACCAAACCTACACCCTTCCAGACTCTTCTCCACTTCAGTAAATAGCAACTTCATCCTTCCAGGTGCTCAGACCAAAACGTTAGACCTGCAATGTCAAACAGAGTAACCACTAGCCATATGTGGCCATTTTCACATTTAACTTATTTAAAAATTAAATAAAATTTAGAAACTCAGCTCCTCGGTGTGCTAGCTGCATGGGGCTGGTGGCTCTTGCAGAGTGTGGCATGGAGGCAGAACATGTCCATCAGCACAGCAAGTTTGACTGCAGGGCGCTGCTTCAGGATCTTGCACCGTTTCATTGACTCTCAGCCCACATCCAATCCCATAAGATCTACCTTTAAAATATGTCCTAAACTCTTGCCACTTCTCTCCACTGGTTAAAAACCTACATGTGATTTTTCAGGCCCTAACGTAGTTAATCACCTGGCAGGCCTCATTAGGGGAGCTGCCCTCCCTGCACTAGACTTAGGCACAGGCAATGCACTGTGGTCTCTGAAGGAAGCTGCAGTCAAGGTCCCAGGCCCCTCTGGCTGGCCGTGCTCTTACTCACATTTCTAACTTTGGTGTCTTCATTCCTAGGTCTGTTTACCTGAGGATTGGGCCGAGGTCCTCTTAAGGTACCTCTGCTGAGACCTCCTCATGGTGGGAGGAGGGGGAATCCTGGAAGACACCTTCCCCACTGACTCAGCACCCAGTACTTGCATCTCCTAGCCCTACTTCCTCACTATTCCCCCCACCTCAGGGTCAATAAAACTGCAGGTGCCTTCTGTTGGGGGCTCCCTCAACACTAAGACCACCCCACATCTGCACAAAGGCACCTGGCCTTCAACCTGGCAGGTGCGCCTGTCCATGGGGAAAACAGAACAGGGAGAGTCGGAGCTTCCTCCAGGCTCAGAGTCTTGCTTGTACCATCACAACAAGTAGTTAAAGGCCTAACTTTCCTTTTTGGTGTGTTGCATTTCTTGGCTGCTCCAACACCTGACAGCTCAGCTCTCTCGCCAGCTCAGCTGAGCTCCTGACATCCACCTCTCCCACAACCACTTCGTTCAAGGTCGCTGTCATCCCTTGCTTCCTAACTGGTCTCGCTGCTTCTGTCCCTGCCTCCCCCTCCAGTCTGATGGCGACCCAGCAGCCAGAGTGATCCTTTTGACAGGCAATTCAAAGCATGTACGTCTCTGCTCAGAACACGACTTTCCACCTCAAAGTCAAAGGCTTGCCAGAGGGTCTGGCACTGCCCCTCCTCTTGGCTCTCCTCACAAAGCACATGTTCATCAGGGACATTCTTCCCCCACCTGACTAGCTTGCTCCTTCTCTAATCAGATCTCTGCTGACAACATCATCCAACCTGTGGGGCCTCCCTGATCACCCTACTTAAGACACCCCAGCACTCTCTGTCCCCACCCCTGCTTTCTTATGCTCCACAGCATTTATTGCATCTGACCTTCCACACTTTCTACTTTGCTGTTCATAGTCTGACTGCCCCAACTAAGCAACGGGGACACAGGAGTTTTGTGCTTTCTGTTCATACCTGTATCTTCAGCGCCTGAACACTACCTGGCAAATACTAGGTTTTCAATAAATAGTTGAATTAATTTATTGTGACTATACTTTTATCCAAACGCTGATGAGCACAAAACTGACAAACTGCTCTCAGTCATGGAGCAAGGAAAGAAGCAGTGCCGCGGGGATCAGACATATTCCAGCTCAGAGTTTGAGAAATAAACATTCCGTCCCTCACTACGGGCTTTTCACTGTCCTTACCTTTGAGCCAAGATCAAACTTGAACTTGCTGATATCTTCTTCTCCTATTTTAGAGTCCTCCATCCCTTTGGTCTTCATAGCATTATACAGGACAGACGTGATCTTCAACAGTTCTTTCACTGCATATCCATCTGCCTGATAAAGCTTCTTAGTATTGAGTTTGATATGTGCCTTTGTGGCCTATTTTTAGACCAAGAAAAAAAGTATAAGGCTCTATCCACGTAATGTCTAAACCAAATCCCATGTAGGTAATTTGAAGAGATCTCTGCTGACAACTGGGATATAACCTAATAGCATTAAGAGTAAAGCACTCAAGTCATTTATACATTGTGAGTGGGGTGTGTAAATAGATACAATCTTGATGGACAGAAATTTGGTAAAAGACATCAAAATATAAATGCACTATCTTTTGATCTAGCAATTCCAATCTTAAGAACTTATTCTGGGGATATACTCACATACAAGCAAAATTATACGTATAGGCTATTTGTCACAGCATTATCTCAAAAAGCAA
Organism: Galeopterus variegatus; assembly: GCF_000696425.1. Lineage (NCBI taxonomy): Eukaryota > Metazoa > Chordata > Mammalia > Dermoptera > Cynocephalidae > Galeopterus > Galeopterus variegatus. Next base: position 20,303 of record NW_007727231.1, read on the forward strand.
AAGTTGGAACAACCTAAATGATTTACATAATTTATGGTATATCCATTCAAGCAATACTACTCAGGTAAAAGAGAGAATGAGGGCCAGCCCAGTGGTGCACTGGAGAGTGCGCCGCTTGGGAGCGCAGCAGCGCTCCCGCTGAGGGTTCGGATCCCATGTGGAGACTGGTTCCCGCTCACTGGCTGAGCGCGGTGTGGGCGCAACACCGAGGGTTGCGATCCCATTGCCAGTCCCGGGTACAGGCGCGACACCAGGGGTTGCGATCCCGTTACTGGTCAGTAAAAAAAGACAAAAAGGGGAAAAAAAAAAAAAGAGAGAATGAGAAAATTCTGTATGTACACGTATTTGTAAAGTTCTCCAAAATACAACATTAAGTGAAGAAAAGAAGAGGTTAAACAGTGGTGTATAGAATACTACCACTATGTAAAAGGAAGGAAAAAGAATATGTATTCTTATTTGCTTATTATGCATAAAGAAATTCTGGAAGAAATTTAAAATAGTTGTTACTGGGATTGAAACTGGGCCAATGGCAGACAGGGTAGAGTCATTTTACTCTATATCATTTCATAATTTAAAAAATTTTTGAACCATCAGATATATTACCTATTCAAAAATAAACAAAAATTTTAAATAATAATGAATTAAAAACAAATAAACAGGGCCGGCCCGGTGGCGCACTTCTACAGTGCGCCGCTTGGGAGCGCGGCGGCGCTCCTGCCGAGGGTTCGGATCCCACATACAGACCAGCCGCTCACTGGCTGAGCAAGGTGCGGGAGCAACACCGAGGGTTGCGATCCCGTTGCCAGTCCTGGTCCGGTACGGGCGCGACACTGAGGGTTGCGATCCGTTGCCGGTCACAAAAAAAGACAAAAAGGAAAAAAATAAAAAATAAAATAAATAAATAAACAAAACCCTTTGCTGGTGAAATGGCTCCACAGAGACCTGGCAATGGAATGATTTGAGAGAGTAAACTCAATTACTCAATTTGAAAGCAGCCCCAACTTGGATTCATCCCTTTCTAATATATTTAATTTTACAACTCCACAAAGTAACTGTCAACTAACCATAAACTGGGCAATTGCCTTAATGAAGAAAACTCGGTCCTGTTCAGTCTCAACATCAGAAGGGATGTCAGTATGAGGTTCATACCTACCAAAGAGAGAGAGAGAGAGAATGAACACAAGTTAATCAAGTAGAAAGTCCACTAAAGAGCAAGTGAGCAACTGAGAGGACAGTGGATCTATAATACGAGGCTTTCCAAGTCCCCAGCTAAGGCAGTGAGATTAAGAAAAACTTCAAAAGCAACACAAAATACCCCATGTAAGAACAGGTTTAACTGATTTCAAAAATCAAAAGAGGGGCTCAGCTTACAAAATTAAGCCTATCTCAGACCGCAAAGTTTCATGAAAATAATAAGAACTGTTACGTTGGCCCTAGGCCCAGAGACAAACGCTTGGGCTAATTATAGAGCTTTGAGAAGAAGCAGACTTGAAGTTACTTTCTTTGAGTTATCGATAATTCACCAGGGTCAGCAGACTATAGCCCTTGACCTGTTTTTGTACAGCCTGCAAGTTAAGAATGGTTTTTACATTTTAAGAACAAAGAAGAATATGTGACAGAGATTTTATATAGCCTGAGTTTTATATGCAGCAACATGGAAAATATTTACTGTCCAGCGCTTAACAGAAAACGTTGCCAACTCTGAATCATATTAGATTTTTCACAAGAGAAATGTAAATTATTTCTAAGCCAGTGTACTCATTACAGTGTGCAGGGAGGTCCCTGAACTCTTCCTTTCATGTCACAACAGTATCCTGTTTCCAGGAGGCTAATGAATAAAATCTCGTATTCATTCTTAGTCTTCAATAAAGTGCAGTTCTAACCTTTTCACAAGCCAGAGAAGCACTTCAGATACAAGTCCAAAATTGGGTGCGCGGAAATTTTCCATAGAAATATGTCGAGGGTACCCCAGGGCTCTCATCATCTCTGTGAAATCTGTCCAAGGTAAAATACAATTCAGTCAGTTCTTCATCAAAAAGCAACTACTTATTAACTTGGATATTGTTTGCTTTCCCTTCTTATTCCCAACCTACTGACAATTTTAGGAACTATTTATCAACTCTCTAAGGGAGGGGAGGTAAAAGAAAAAAGGAGATAAAATTTAAAATACCTAATCTACTACCTGAAAAACATCTATTTAAGTTCAATGGGAAAAGTAGATGCTATACACAAAAATGGAGTTTAGGGATTAGCTGTGACTTTAATTTCTCTCTTTGACATCTCATTTCTCTCTTTGATATATTTCTCTTTACTACTCAAAATAAGAAATACCTGGCCTTACAGAATAACACAAATTTTAAAGATTAGTTGCTTTGTATTTAGAGAAATCTTAGAGTGGTTGAATATAGAGCAATATTTAGATTTTTTATAAAGCTGATTAAGAAGCAGCAATACTAAGACTTGATACCATGGGTTGTGGTTATTTCAGGAAAACTTCAAGAAAGCAGGTCTTTGGAATGAATACAACAAACATTTCCTGAGTTCCCGTGATATGCCAAGATTCAGTGTGCTTCCTACCTACTAATGTCTGTCCTCTCTTCTTGAAGCTGGATGTTCAATATGTCCCCTCGACATTCATAAATAACCTACGTGGGCACTCGAAGTTAGATCGGATTTGACCAGACAATGGAAAAGAAAGTATGAGCACAGGAAAGAACAAAATCATGAAGGGATTCTGTCACCGTTTTTTGGAAAATTTGAAGAGTGATAGAAAATAAGGCAGCAGTCTTCCCATCACAGTCAGGCATTGCCTAAATACCTGTATGTAGTAGCAGTCAAGTTCTGTTAATTCTGCAGTATTACTGTCAAAATGGACACTAATTCGAGTCAGATTCTTACCAAACATTGTACAGGATTCATTTAAGGTCAAAATATTCTGAAATCCCTTTCTCATACGTTCTTCTCAACACAACTTCATTGAATGTCTACAGCAGAGTGCTGGCCTCTCTAAAGACCAGTGGGAGGAGACACCTGTCTGGTACCATGTACAATCACTAAGAACCTTCAAATCCCAGAGGATGTGGTTCATATTACAGTGCTAGTAGCTGCATCAATAAAATGTGATGTGATTTCCTGGATATTTACCCTGTAGAAAAACAGCAATTCATAACGAAAAGGAGTAATCTCTAATGCTGAAATTTCAGGCACCAGCAATTTAGTGAGAAGATCGGCCTTAAAAGGCCCCTCAGACAACACCAAACTGCTACACTTATTCAGGTGGAGCCAGTTAGCTGAACTGCTTCAGATTCAGAAAATGACAGCGTATAAAAAGGCAAGTGATTTTGAGTCACACAGTCCTATGTCTTACTCCCTGGTTCCACTCAGTTCTAGCTGGGTCACCTTAAGCAAGTTACTTTACCTCTCTGTGCCTCAAAGTATTTCATCCACGAATTACACCACCTAGCTCACTGTTAAAGTGAGGACTAAAACAAGATACTGAATGTAAAAAGCCTGGTGTATAACAGGTATCGCCCAAAGGAGTAGTTACTAATGTCTTATCCCCATTCTTCCACTTCTCCACCCTCCTAGCAAAGGTATTCGAGTTCACCTGTCCTCACCAGCGCCTGCAGAAAGGATGCAGGCGCTGGAGTTCAGACAACCCGAACTCAAGCTCCAGTGCCGCCTCATACCACCTGTGTCACTTGTCCGAGTTACCTGACCTCTCTGTGCCCGTGTCCTCACCTCTAAATACACGGGGCTCAGAGCTGTTCAGAGAATTAAATGAATCGATGCGCACGCACAGACTCGTACGTGGCAGATCGTTAAAACGCAGAAAACTTTAGCCGCAGTTACCATCACCATCCAGCCCCCTCCTCGGTGTTGTTCGTTCCTCCAAGCTCTAAGCTAACCCGACTCAAAAACAGTCTCTGCATTTTCCATGCACTTTTCAATGCGGCAGGAACAGCCCCGCGTGGCTATGTAAATATGAATGAGTTAAAATGAGATGAAATTAAAAATTCAATTCCTCATCCGCACTAGCCCCACTGCAGGTGTTCTGTGGCCACCTGCGGCCAGTAACAGAGACAGAACTTTTCCACATCGCAGAAGGTGCAGCTGGACAGGGCCGGGAGCTCGGTCTGGGCTGCGGCCGGGGGCAGGGACGGCCACCGAGGCGCCGAGGCCCGAGAGGGAGCTCAGACAGACCCGGCGGGTCACAAGGGCGGGGCTCCCTTACTGCGAAGGTCGCGGAAAGACATGGCGCGCTGGTCCCTAGGAGCCCCCAGTCACCTCCGCTCGTCCCACACGCTCAGCGCTCGCCGGTCTCTATGGCAACCGGTGGACGGCGCGCGGTCGGGGCCAAACGAGGGAAGCGAAGCAGCCACAGCGCGTGCATACGCACGAGAAGGGACGGCCAGCAGGGGGAGCCCCGGGGACTTCGGGCGTGGCGATCTGGGCCTCTCCAAAGTCTGAGGGCATTGGGCACTGGTGGACATGTTCTGAGTTCACATAATGCTTCTCATTTCCTCATTTCTAAAAGAATGTACTAGAGTCTCATGAAGCCGGGACTCCCTCCTGGGTCCTATGCACAGCACGCTCCCTCTCTGGCATGTGTACAATGGCTGGCCCCACAGCCGGCGTCCGAAGCTGCCGGAAATGACTGCCGTGCGGAGGCGCTAAGGCTCCGATTGCGGCTCGGAAGCCCGAGCTGGCCGGGAATACCGAGAGGGGAAGCCCGGCCTGTACTCTGCGCACGCGCAGTCGGCTCGGACTTCACGACAGGCCGGAAATTGCTGCGGAGCCTGGCGCGCCCGCCATTGTCTTGGCAACCGCGGACTCTTCTGGCTGGGGAGTGAGGAGTTCCGGGCGGGCGTGGTCATACCGCAGATTGCAGGAGGGGTCTGCCCAGGTGAGGACTGCTCCTAGCAGGTGGCAGGGGTTAGCCTGGATCTGCAGGGGGCTCTCCTCGACGGACCACCACGGGGTCAGAAACAGGCGAGAAAGAAGGGCTGGAAGGTGAAATGAGCAGAGCCTGGTAGGGATAGGGAGGAGGAGCCGCTGGACGCCCTTTGCCTCTTCATTGGGGTACTGGCGAAGTGATCGACACATACATGCATGGAACTTAAAGAGGGTCCCGAAGTAGAGCCACACGTATGTGGCCAGTCCAACAAAGGTGACAGAGCACTTAAATGGAGAGAGAATTGTGTATTCAACAAATGGTTTTGGAATAATTGGAAATCCATATGGAAATAAATGAACTTCCATACTTACCTGGCACTGTATAGAAAAACGAATTTAAAATGCTTCACAAACCCAAGGGTAAAACCTGAAAAACTATAAAGATTTTCCAGAAGGAAGCTTATGTTTCTTAGATATACCAAAGCACAATCCCTCTTCAGGGCCGGCCCGGTGGCGCTCCCGCCGAGGGTTCGGATCCCACATACAGACAGGTTCCCACTCACTGGCTGAGCGAGGTGCGGGCGCAGCACCGAGGGTTGCGATCCCGTTGCTGGTCCAGTTGATTTTTGTAAGGCAGCTTGAGCGGAACAAGGAAACAGCATAGTGTAAAAAGTAGATTGGTTAACATCGTGTTATTTCAGGCTATTTTCCTTGTATGGGTTAAAGCAGAGGGGACTTCCTTCTTGTGCCAACTCAGGTTGACTTATGATTGGTTGCTGTGGATCTCCTGTTTTTTGGAAAACTGGCCTGTTTTTTAGTTCAGTTTGATGGCACCTAGTATGACTGGCTCCATTCTGGTTTGGTCTGGTCTGTTGGGGCCTAGTGCAGGAGCTCAGTCCAAAAAAATGGCCTCCCATAAATATTATTTAACAACACTATTAAGAAAACAAAAAGATAAGGCACAGTTTAGAAGAAGGTATTTGCAATACAGATATCTGATAAAAGAAATCTTGTATGCAGAATATGTAAAGAACTTTCAACACTTAATAAGAAAAACAATCCAATTAGAAAATGGACAAAGAACTTAAACATACTTCACAAAAGAAGATATATGGATGGCTAATAACAAGAAAATTAAAAGATGTTCAAGATTATAAATTATTAGGGAAATGCATATTAAACCACAGTGAGATGTCACTACAAAGTTATTAAAATGGCTAAAACAATAAACAAAGAAACTAAAGCCCCTGACAATGCCAAGGCCTTGAAATGATGGTGAGCAAGTTGAACTTTCCTGCATTACTGGTGAGAATGTAAATAGTATAGCCAGTCCGGAAAACAGTTGGTAGTTTTTTATAAAGTTAAACATACACTCAGCAATCCCACTCCTAGGTATTTGCCCAAGAAAAATGAAAACTTCTGTTTATGCAAAAACCTATACACAAATGTTTATAGCAGCTTTGTTCATAATCACCCAAATCTGGAAACCCCCTAAGTGTCCCCCAACTTGGGAATGGATGAACACATTGTGGTACATCCATGCAATGGAATACCACTCAGCAATAAAAAAGGAACAAACTGCTGATATATATGAGGATACTTCAAAATGCTTGTGGAAAAATAGAATTAAAAGATAATATGAATCCACAGATGTTTTGAAGTACCCTCCTATATCATTATTCATAACGATGAATCTCGAATACGTTATGCTAAGTGAAAAAGACAGACTCAAAGGCTACATACTGTGTGGACAAGACGAAACTATAGAGACAAAAAAACAGATCAGTACCTGACAGGAGGAGTTGGCTACAAAAGGGTGCAAAAGAATCTGGGGGGTGATGAAAATGTTCTATATCTTGATTGTGTTGGTGGTTATATGATAGTAGGTGTTTGTCAAAACTTGTAAAACTGCACTAAAAAGGGTGAATTTTCCCATAACCAAAATTACATATCAGTAAGCATAACCAAAAATAGAAAAAAGCCTTAAAGAGACAAAACTATCCAATGACTTCCTGTTACAGTTAGAATAAAACTAGACCCCCTAGTCTGGCCTCCTCAGTGCCTGACCAGTCCCCCCTTGCTCCTGTCCTCCCGCCACCCTGACCTACTTTTCCTTAAACACACCCATTTTGTTTCTGTCTGGAATGTTCTTTCCAACTTCAAATCTTTGTGTGGCTGGCTCCTTTGCCTCCTTCAGGTCTCCCCAAATGACACTGTTTCAAAGAGGCCTCTCTGACCACCTCTACCAAAACAGGCCCCATCCAATTGCCTCCCTGTCACTTCACCCTGTTTTATGTCATTTGCTTATCTTCTGCATCTCTGATCTGGACATGTGAGCTTCGTGAAAGCAGAAACGTTTTCTGTCCTATTCTTGACTATGTCCCCAAGTCTGCAATAGTATCTGGCACTGTGTGGTCCTCAGCGTTTGTTAAATACTTGACTAACGGAATGAATGAATGCATAAATGAGTGAAAGTGAATCACTGGAGTGAGGGGAAAGGTCTTTGAGGAAAGGCCATGTATTCTATTTCTTGTCCCTTTCCCTCCCCTGGCACCGCCATGATTCTTTCCTGGCTGCGATTCCCAGTTTAGAACTAACCATGTGCTGGTTAGTTCTGGGCTTGTGTGCTCTCAGTGGGCCACTGGGAGTTCCCCCTGCTCTCCTTTACACTTAGGTGAACTGGTGTGTAGAAGCTCCCAGCTCTGTTCCTAAAGACAAGCAGTCAGCTGCGTGATCTTGCACAGTTTACTTAACGGGTAGGTGACTCAGATTCTTCAACCTTAAAAAATGAGAGCGTAATACCTGATAGGGTTGCTGTGAGAATTAAATGATCTGTGATGGGCAGGTTGGGGCAAACAGACGACACTCAGTACCCACTATAGTGGGCACAGCTCCAAGGGAGCACCGAGAAGGGAGTCAGAGCCTCCTTTCTTAGTTTTTAATTTTTAAGGCTTTAGTCAGGATGATCGATGTTTCATAAACTGCACATATTTCAGATGTGCATTTGGATACGTTTTGATGCATGTATACATCCATGAAACCATCACCCCTATCATGATAGCAAATACATCACCCCAACATTTTCTTTTGCTCCCCTTTTTGTAATCCCTCCCTTCTGCTCCTCCTCCCTGCTGTTCCCCCATCCCCAGGCAACCATCGTTCTGCTTTTTGTCGCTATAGATTTGCATATTTCTAGAGTTTTATATGAATGGAATCATACAATATATGCTCCTTTTCGTCTGGCTTCTTTCACTCAGCATACTTATTTTCAGATTCATCAGTGTTGTAGCATGTATCAATAATTCATTCATTTTTGTTGAAGAGTAGTATATCTATTGTGCAGACATGCCACAATTTATTTACCCATCACCTGTTGGACATTTCCAATTTTGGGCTATTAAAAATAAAGCTGGTATGAATATTCATGTATAAATCCTTGTATGCTTTCTTTTCTCTTGAGTAAATACCTAAGAATGGCATGTCAGAGTCATAGGCAAGTGAATGTTTAATGTTTTCTTTCTTTTTAAATAAACTTTTCATTTCAGAATAGTTTTAGATTTATAAAGTCGCAAAGATAGTATGGAGAGTTCCCAGCCTCCATCTGTCTATTCTCCCCCCAGTTTATCCTATTGCTAACATTTGTATAATCCATTTATCACAATGAATGAACCAATATCGATACATTATTAACTAAAGTCCATAGTTTATTCAGATTTCCTTGCTTTTTACCTAATGTCCTTTTTCTGTCCCAGGATTCTATTCAGGACACTGCATTACATTTAGTCATCACCACAAAGATGACTGTTTAGAAATATACAATATAATATAATCAGTATAATGTAGTACAATATAATATGATATAATACAATATAATATTTAGAAATATACAATATAATACTATTAGCTGTGGTCAGCTTAGAACACCAGAATTTATCCTTCCTATCCACCTGTAACTTCATACCTGTTAATTCCTTTCTCCCCTGCTCATCTCGCTTCCTTTTCTGGCTTCTGGTAACCATTATTGTACTCTCCTTCTATGAGAATCACTTTTTTCTTTTTTTTTTGTCTTTTTTTTTTTTTACTGACCGGTAACGGGATCGCAACCCTCGGTGTCGCGCCCGTACCGGGGACCGGCAACGGGATCACAACCCTCGGTGTCGCGCCCGCACTGCGCTCAGCCAGTGAGCGGGAACCAGTCTCCACATGGGATCCGAACCCTCAGCGGGAGCGCCGCCGCACTCCCAAGCGGTGCACTCTCCAGTGCGCCACCGGGCCAGCCCACTTTTTTCTTTTTTTTACATTCCACATATGAGAGATATCATGCAGTATGTTTCTTTCTTTGCCTGGCTTACTTCCCTTAACATGATTGTCTCCAGTTGTATCTATGTTGCTACAAGTGACAGGATTACATTTTTAAAAAATATAGCTGAATAGTACTCCATTGTGTATATATACCAAAGGCTTTTTTATCCATCTGTCCATTGATGGACATTTAGGTTATTCCATTTCTTGGCTATTGTGAATAGTGCTGCAAAGAGCACTTAGCATATTTTTGACATTCATTCATGTTGCAGCATCTATCAGTACCTTATTTCTTTTTATGATTGAGTAATATTCCATTGTATAGACATACCACAATTTGTTCATCCATTCATCGTTGATGGACATTTGGGCTGTTTTCAACTTTTGGCTACTGTGAATAATGCTGCTATGAACATTTGTGGACAAGTATTTGTTTAAATACCTGTTTTTCAGCTTTTAATATATACCTAGGAGTGGACTTGCTGGATCATATGGTAATTCTACATTTAACTTGTTAAGGAACTGCCAAACTGTTTTCCATTGCAGCTGTACCATCTTATATTCCTACAAACAGTGTATCAGGGTTCCAGTTTCCCCACATCCTCATCAACATGCCATCTTCTGGTTTTTTGCTTCGTTTAGTTTTACTATAGCCATCTTTGTGGGTGTGAAGTGGTAGCTCACTGTGGTTTTGATTTGCACTTCCCTATTGACTAATTATGTTGAACATCTCTTCATGTGTTTACCATTTGTACGTTTTCTTTGGAGAAATGTCTATTCAAGCTCTTTGCCCATTTTTAAATTGGGTTGTATGTCTTTTTGTTGATGAGCTATAGTTCTTTATATATTCTGCATACAAGATCCTTATCAGATATATGATTTGCAAATATTGTCTCCCATTCCACAAGTTATCTTTTCACTTCTTGATAGTATCTCTTGCAGCACAAAAGTTTTTAATTTAATTTTTTTAGTTGGCTGATACAGGAATAGAACCCTGGGCCTTGGTGTTATCAGCAGCATGCTCTAACCAACTGAACTAAGTGGCCAGCCCTACAATTTATCTTTTCTTTTTTTTTTTTGGTGTCATATCCAAGAATCTATTGCCAAATCTAAGATTTAACCCTATGTTTTCTTCTAAGAGTTTTATAGTTTTAGTTCTTACATTTAGGTCTTTGGTAGATTCTGAGTTTTTTCATATATGGTATGAGATAGGGGTTCAACTTTATTCTTTTGCATGTGGCTATCCAGTTGTCCCAGCACCATTTGTTGCGGAGACTATTGTTTCCTGCATTGAGTGGTCTTGACCCCCTTGTCAAAATCAATTGACTGTAGATGTATGGGCTTATTTCTGGGCTCTCTATTCTATTCCATTTTTCTAGATGTCTATCCTTATGTCAGTTCAATGCTGTTTTGACTACTGTAGTTTTGTAGTAAGTTTTGAAATCAGGAATGTGAGTTCTCAAACTTTGTTTTCCTGTTTCAAGATTGATGTGGTTATTTGTGCTCCTTTGTAATTCCACATGAATTTTAGGATTAGCTTTTCCATTTCTGCCTGTGATGGTTAATTGCATGTGTCAACTTGACTGGGCCAAGGGGTGCCCAAATAGCTGGTAAGTCATTATTTCTGGGTGTGTCCTTGAGGGTGTTTCCAGAAGAAATTTGAATTGGTAAAGACTGAGTAAAGTAGGTTGCCTTCCCCAATGTGGTGGACATCATCCAATAAGTTGGAGGCCTAATTATAACAAAAAGGTGGAGGAAGAGTGAATTTATTCTCTCTTCTAAAGCTGGCACATCCATCTTCTCCTGATCTTGGACATTGGACTCCTGGTGCTTGGGCCTTTGTACTCCAGGACTTACACCAGCCATCACCCCACCCCAGTTCTCAGGCCTTCAGACTCACATGGAATCACACTACCGGCTTTCCTGGTTCTCCAGCTTGCCAGTGGCACATTTTGAGACTTCTTAGCCTCCGTAATTGAATCAGTCAATTCCCCTAATAAATCTTCTCTTACATACCTGTATATAGCCTACTGATTCTGTTTCTCTGGAGAACCCTAATACACTGCCTAAAGGCCATTGTGATTTTTTTTTTCCCTTTTTTTGTCTTTTTTACTGACCGGTAACGGGATCGCAACCCTCGGTGTTGCGCCCGCACGGCGCTCAGCCAGTGAGCGGGAACCGGTCTCCACATGGGATCCGAACCCTCGGCGGGAGCGCCACCGCACTCCCAAGCGGCACACTCTCCAGTGCGCCACCGGGCCGGCCCGGCCATTGTGATTTTGATAAGGATTACATTGGATACTTTGGGGAGTATTGCCATCTTAACAATAGTGTCTTCAGTCCATGAACATGGGATGTTTTCCCATTTGTTTAAGTCTTCTTTACATCCTCTCATTCTCTCAGCAATGTTTTTTTTTTTTTAAAAAGACCAGTAAGAGGATCTTAACCCTTGACTTGGTGTTGTCAGCACCAGGCTCTCCGCAGTGAGCTAACGAGCCATCCCTACATAGGGATTTGAACCCTTGGCCTTGGTGTTATCAGCACCCCACTCTCCCAAGTGAGCCATGGGCCGGCCCTTGTAGTAGTCAGTGTTAAGTCTTGCACCTCTGTGGTTAAATTTATTCCTATTTTGTTCTTTTTGCTCTTTGCTAGTGTATAGAAATACAACTAATTTTTGTGTGTTGATCTTATATCCTGAGACTTTGCTGACTTTCTTAGCTCTATTAGTTTGTGTGTGTGTGTGGGGGTGGTTAGTTATTTCCTATATCCAAGATCATGTCATATGTGAATAGAAAAAATTGAATGTTTAGCTTTTTAAAAAACTGCCGAACTGTTTTCCAAAGTGGTTGTACTATTTTACATTTCCACCAGCAGCATATGAGAATGCAGTTCCTCCACATCCTTACAAACAATTGGTATGATCCACACAATACCTGGTAACTTACAGAAAAATAGACAGAAAAAAGTGAAGGGCCAGCCCGTGGCTCACTTGGGAGACTGTGGTGCTGATTAACACCAAGGCCACGGGTTCGGATCCCTACATAGGGATGGCTGGTTTGCTCACTGGGTGAGCGTGGTGCTGACAACCACCAAGTCAAGGGTTAAGATCCCCTTACCGGTCATCTTTAAAAATATAAATAAATAAAAAGTTAACTGACTTGCTCAGTCATCCAAAACTACCTTCTCAGCATGTTCAAAGAACTGACCCAGTCCTTACCAGGTCTGTACCTGTTAATCCTTTCCCACGCATAGATGAGGAAGCTGAAGGCCCCAGAGGTCACCCAAGAGAGCAGCTCTCCAGCCTGCCAGAGCTGAGTCTATTTTGTGTAGCCTGTCTCAAGCCAGAGTGACCAGGGACTTCTTTTGGAGTTCTGGTCCCTTCCCTTGCCCCCCTCCCACCCTACACCTGCCCTGGGTGGGCATCACCCTCCCCTAGCCTGGGGGATCCAGGAAGGCTGGGCATCTTCCCTGTGACATCATAAGAGCCAGTTGCTGTGGAGACCTGTAGCCCCACCCCTGAGGCAGGGGAGAGCAGGCCCCTGCCGCATACAGGCCTGGTCACTCCTCCCCACCACACTGGCCCTTCATGGATGCCTTGGTCTGTGCATTCTCTGAGCTGCGCATAAGAGAAGGTGCTGGGCTGGGGGGAGGAGTGGCAGGAGGAAAGATGCCCTCCTGTCACCATCTGGGCCCAAAGCCACTGGGATGGACTCAGGGAAATGCATGCTTGGTAGAGTGGAGTGGCCCCTCGTCCAGGCCAAGTGACCCTTGGCTGGTCACTTCCTCCTTGACCCTCTGTGCAATTTCTATGCTGGGACCAGAATACTCTTTCTAGGGTAGGGCGCACAAAGGGGTGGCAGAAAGGGCTTGAAGTCCTGAAGGAGATCTCAGAACCAAGGCCCGTGGCTACTTAGACCTCCCTGTTGTTGGGAGAGGGAAGAGGAGTAACACATTGTTGGGTGAGGGGCAGGGGAGGCAGGGGACTGAGCCCATTTAACAGGTAAGCCGAGGCTGGGCAGACTGGGGGTGGGGCCCATCATGAGTTGGTCTTAGTGGCATGTGACTGTGTCGTCCCCTTATGGCTGCTGCGGTTGGCTGGCCATCACCCTCCTGTTCTCCCCTCTGCAGATGCAGTGAGCTGGGCCCAAGGACACCCCAGCCACCCCGACACACTGCCCAACATCTATGAGGGGGGGTTGGGGGCCCAGCAGCAGCAGTGCCCCAGTGACCAGGGAAGCAAGCCCAAGAACTTCCGGCTGCGCCACCTCCAGGGCCTGGCTCTCTACCTACCAAGCCACGTGCAGCCTGCTGGCCAGTGTGAGAGCCACTGGCTGGGCCAGCTCTTGGCTGGGGGCTGCCTGCCACAGCCTGAGGGCACAGCCTGGCCCCTGGACCTGCCGCAGGGGACTCTGGGCCCAGGTAATGGCCACTGCTCAGGGGGCCCAGCAGCAGCAGCGCCCCAGCGACCAGGGAAGCAAGCCCAAGAACTTCCGGCTGCGCCACCTCCAGGGCCTGGCTCTCTACCTACCAAGCCACGTGCAGCCTGCTGGCCAGTGTGAGAGCCACTGGCTGGGCCAGCTCATGGCTGGGGGCTGCCTGCCACAGCCTGAGGGCACAGCCTGGCCCCTGGACCTGCCGCAGGGGACTCTGGGCCCAGGTAATGGCCACTGCTCAGCCTTTCTGGAAGCCCAACTGCCCAGGGACTGCCTGGGAAACACAGGTGAGCTCTGTCAAGGCAGGATTGGGAATTGAGGGGAAGACCCGGGGAAGGGGTGGGTTAGGGACTCAAATGGACCCTTCTCCATTCCCAAACGTCTTGGGGAGGAGACCTGGTGGTGACTAGGAAGGGACATAGTAGCAGGACACCCCCACAGTGATGTCATGCCCCAGGGAGCAAGATCTTGATGAATCTGTCCCCATCCCTGTTGGATTCAGACCATGAGTGTCCCCAGGTCATAAAACCCCATGGCCCCTTGGGTCTCAAAGGTGACAGCCCACACTCGGGTGGGGGCTGGAGAGTCTGTCAGGGGCCAGGGGGTGTGAGGGAAAGGGGAGGCTCTGGGACCGAGAGTTTTGGGTTCCAGTCCCAGCTCTGCACTTGAGGGAACGTGAACAATTTTTTTCCCTGGCTGGGCCTGTTTTCCCATTTGTAAAATGAGGGGTTCAGGTTAGATGAGGGTCCTTCCAGCTTGAACCATTCACCTCCCTCCTCCTCTCCCACCCCCAGGGCTCTCACAAGGGAAAAAGGGCTGCCCCCTTCCCTTGTTTCAGGTTCCTGGGACCACAGGGTGGGCTGCCAGCCTTCCCTCCAACCTTCCCTGGGGTCCCTCCGAGTGACTCCTCTTCCCTCTTTCCTCAGCTTCCAGTTCCAGCATGGACCCAGTCAAGGGTGTCCCCTCCCAGCCTGGCCCCCCTGAGGGCCTGAGGTTCAGGTCCAAGAGGTCCTGGGGGCTCTGGGAGGAGGCCTTGTGTCCCTTGTGCAAAAGAACCCGCTCTGAGGCCCTGGAGAGGCCATAGGGATCCCGAGTGCCAGGGCTGGGGACAGGAGGATGCAGGATGGCGGAGGAGGAGGCAGGCCCCAGGAGGAAGGGGGGCTGAGCTCAGCCCCCACCAGGAGCGCTCCCTCATCGAGATGGCCCAGGCAACTGCCCAGCACGAGAACCTGGGCCAGCCTCGGAAAGTGTGAGGGGGCGGGAAGAGGTCCCGTGGGAGGGACAGGAGAAATGGAAGCATGACCATACCCTTGTAGCCTACTCAAACTCAAGTCGGCCACTTGCACTTGGGAGGCCAGGCGAAGAGAATTGGGTTCCTGAGAGGCCAGGGAGTCCTCAGCTCTAACCTCAATAAAAGCCAAGGCTTGCACCTTCTTGTCTATCATCAGCCTTGTGTCGACCCGTTTTTGATCCCAGGGATGGGTCTGTGGTGCTCCAGCCCTTTTTGGGGGTGGGTACACCAGTCATGAGCCAGGGCGAGAGGCTGATGGAACAGTGAGAGTCTGGGAGGGCTTCCTGGATGAGGTGCTGCTGGGCTTGATTCTAGAGGGTGGGCAGGGTCTCAACAGGCCGAGACGCAGGGTATGGCAGACAGAGGAAGATGGGCCTGGTTTAGGGATGGCACCAGGGAGGAGGATGAAGCAAAATGCTGGCCTGGACCCTGTGCTGCCCCCCACCAAGAGTGTGGTTAGGTTTACTGCTTCATGGACCCCAGCTCCCCTCTCTCCAGGCAGGATGGGCACAACCCTTCTCCTCCCAGCTGGCCTAGACTCCAGGTACCCAGGCATGGGCTTCCTCTGTACCAGGGTGTCTCAACCTCGGTTCTGCTGACATTTGGGCCAGATCATTCATTGTGGTGGGGGCTGTCCTGTGTCTTGCAGGATACTAAGCAGCATCCCCAGCTGCTACCCACTAAATGCCAGTAGTACCTTCCTCCCATTTGTAACAACCCAGTGTCTCCAGACATTGCCCAATGTCCCCTGGGGGCCACAGACATCAGGACTCAGTCCTGCAGGGAGATGGGAACACCTAGGCTTGCCTCAGGGACCTTCATCTGTCTGGCTGACTTCCAGTCTGGGCAGCCAGGTCAGGCTAGGGCTGAGCACTGCCCCTCCCATGGGCTCCTGCCAGACCACATGTGACAGGTCAAGGGCAGCCGGACTCCTTCCCTGAGCCCCCTTCCCTTCCCCTGCACCCTGGCTCTACCCCTGGACATCTCCTAGGTCCTTTGCCCAGCAGATCCTGGGGATGTCAGTCCTCGGGCGCTTTCTGGGTTGTTCTAAGGAAGTGGGAGTGGCCCTGGTGGTGAGGTGGTGGCAGCAGCAGCAGCCCCCAGGAAGAGCAGCAGAGACAGCAGGCTTTTGGACGCTCCTCCCAAGAGCAGCTGTGGCCAGGCAGGTGTGGGAAGGACACAGCTACCCAGCAGACCACCAGATGAGTTGCCCGGGGTGATGGGAAGGCAGCTCTTTTCTCCCTCTCCCACAACACTCAGCCATGGCGTGCTGCAGACAGGGAGTTGACATGGAAGAGCATCCCGTGGTCTGAATGAGCAGACACTCGTGAAAATGTGCATTGGTGGCCCCAGGACACTCTCCCCTGCGATTCCCTGAAGGCCAACCAGTTGTCTCAGCCCTTGGGGAGACTCTCTGAGGGACCCATCCCCAGGCCCCTGTGTGGACTGCTGAGAAGTCCTACATGCCCCGGCCCTGCACGGGAGCCCTGGGTGGTGTGTGCAGGGACTGAGGAGACCCCACAGGGAGACAGTAGGCATCCATGGGCTCTTGAAAAATCCCCCTCAGCCTCCATCCCAGAGTAGGCCTGGAGCAGAGCCACATCCCAACAGCCAGAGCATCCTGCTTCTCCCTGCAGTGTGGGTGGGGCTTAGGTGAGAGTCCTGGAGCTGCCGACCCTGCTGTCTTCACCAAAGCAGGGAGGCCAGACTGGAGGGCCCGGCTACCTAGGGCAGGGCTCAGGGCCCAGCCGGATCCCCACCTGGGCACACTGATACTTGGTCATGCAATTGACCAAGGACCCCAAAGAGACACCCCTGCATCCTGAAGTTACCCCAGCAGCAGAGGGGAAAACTGTACTCACCTAAGCAGCCGGGCTGTGCCTCACCAGCAGGATGTGCCTGTGGGGGAAACCCGGCAGGCCCATCTGCTTCCACATGCCCTGTGGCCTCTGGGTGTCCAGCTGCCCTACCTCCCGGGGCTGTCAGGGCCTCCGCTCCATGCAGTGGCACTAGCCCACATACTAACCCTGCTTTGCAAGTGCCTCAGGCCCTGTCCCTGGGGAGGGCCCTCACTGCAGGTCTCCATCCGGCTGAGGCATGAGACAGCAGCACACCCAGCCACACAGGGGCCCACCACTCACAAACCCTGTGCTGCTGGGTAACTCCACTTTTCCTCATCTGTCTCATGGCGGCAGTAAACACAGCCCCTTCCCCAAGGGTGGCGAGAGGCCAGTGGAAACAGCTGCCCCCACGCTTGGCTGACATCCACCTCAGGCTCCTATTGTGGGGTGCTCTAGCCCAGGGCCCTCCCACCCAGACTAAGCCCCAGCTCCAGGCCAAGCACCAGGGGGTTGCCTGATGGCTGCTGGGAGCCCTTCAATTATAAAAAACCGAACTGTGCCTTTGCATTCTCTAGAACCTCTCCATCAGGTCCACATTCTATCCTTGGGGCTGACCATGACACAGCTCCCAGCCCCACCCACAGTGCTAGAAACAGAATGTGACCATTAAAGTCTGTTTATCTGTTTGTAATGAGACAAAACACGACAATCCGTTCAACACTGGGCTGGACACTCAGTGACTGGGGGTGGGAGAGCAAGGCCTCTGAGCTCAACTGTGAATGTCCAAGGCAGAACCTTCCAGAGGACTCTTCCCTTACTCCATGTAGGCAGAAATAAAAATCACATGATCACCCTTGATTCCAAGCAGAGAATACTGAGTGGGGGCCTCAGCACAGAGGTTTGGCCCAGTCAAGGCAACATGGCCCCTCCCACTGGCCAGCACCATCCAGGGAGAATGCTGTCCTGCCCGGTGGCTCACCTTCACTCTGAGACCCCCACCCCTTGCCGCAGGCTAGGCAGAGGCCCCAGGCTGGGAAAATCTTGAGGGACTCAGGTCACTAGGCCTGTTGGCCAAGCGGCTCCTCCTCACCTCAGGCTGGCACAGCATGGTGCTGCAAGGATCTTCTGTGACAGCTCTTGTGACACTGCAGCAATGCTGGGTGGGACTCTGTCCCCCCTCCCCTGCCTTGGAGGGGTGGGCAGGCAGCAAGCGGCTTTTGGGGGATACAGGAGGGTGAAGGGGCTGCTGGAAGCCTGCTCCAAGCCCAGCTCCCAGTGGTACTGACAGTTTTCTGCCCACCCTCCAAGGCTGAGGGACCAACAAGCCAAGTGACTGCCCTGAGTGCCAAACCCCCCAGGCCAGGACCTGCGGAGACCTGTGGCAGCTGTGCAGCTCGACATGGAACTCAGCTTCCTCCTGTTTGTGCCAGGCCTTGGGGCTGTGCTCACAGGAGGACAAGGCCCCGGGAAGCTTGCTGGTGCCTGTCTCAGCCCAGTTCCTGGTGAGGTCAGGTCAACGGTACATTCTATGATCCAACAGGCAGCATGACTTCTCCAGGACTACAGGGCGCGCACAGTAGGGGGCCGCAGAGGAGCAGGAGCCATGCAGCATCAGAGCCCCATGCCTGCCCCACGCTGCCCACCCCTTGCCAGCCCCTTGTGGAGGGCAGAGGCCACCCCCACTGCCGCAGGCTTCCTTGGGCTGGCTCTGCACAAAGGCCTGGAACTCCCTCTATTGCACCCCCTGGTTGTAGGTTCCTGTCTCTAGGGTCCAGTGTGTCCACACATGTGCGTTCCTCCCTCCCAGCAGAAAGGATCTGAAGGGACGGGCAGCGGAGCAGGGGAGGCAGGAGAGGCCTGGTGAGAGCGGCCCCTGCCCGGTGGATGCAGCCATACCCTAGCCAGCCCCTGTAGGGATGGCGCAGGTGCGTGGAGACCCAGGGCACCAGTGGAGGAGAGCCTGTGGGAAGAGAGAACAAGGGGAGGGTGAAGGCACCGCGGAGATGCTCTGCCCCACCCCTGCTGCCCGACCTGTACAACTGGGCATGGGCGTCCCTGAAGCACAAGCCCCTCTTCGGGCCTATAGTTGCTGCCAGTGGCCTCCAGGTGCCCCTCAGTCCCAGCACAAATAAAGGCACCGATGACTCCGAACTTGGTACACAGCAGAGGTGGTGGTGGAGCCCGCTGTGTGAGCTTGGCTCAAGTCACTCAACTGCTCTGGGTGCTGCTGGTGCATAAGGGGGCAGACTCTGGAGTCCACAGGACCTGTTCCAGCTCTGCTCTGAGAACCAGGAGAGACCAGCTGCCTGCAACATTCATGGTGACCAGAGGCAGCTGCATCTGAGCAGAGCCCTCACCTACCAGGTGCTTTGGTTTGAGCATGCCCCGTGGAGATGAGGGGGAGGTGGTGCTGGTGCTAAGGCTCATGTCCATGTAGAATTCCTGGAAACACACCCAAGACACAGGCGCACTGGGTGCCTCTCTCAAGAGGAAGCTAAGTGACTGGGGGACAGGGGTAGGAGGGACTTGATCTTTTTGTACCTTTTCAATTTTGAACCATGTGATCGCATTATTTTAACAACAAAAAAAAGCCGTTCAGGAAGTAAAAAGATAAAAGTTCTGGCCAGGGACTCTGGGCATCTCTGGTCACCTGCTCTCTGTCACGAAGTTTCTGTGAGTTGCTCAGGAACTACCCCAGACCTTGGCTTTCCAACCTGCCTGCTCGAGCCTTCTGTTTTTGTTGCTGGAAGTGCTGGGCTCCCCATGTCTCACCATCTGCTCTGGGGTACCTGTAGGATATATTCTGCTCCGGAGCCCACGTAGCACCGGGCCTGCAGTGGGCAGACCAACGGGCCCGGCAGGTGGCCGCCAGTGCCTTTGCAAAAGACAGCAGAGGTCAGATGGACAGGAGGGCGGGCTCCGCGGGGTCCCAAGGGGCGGGCATCACATGGTCCGGCTGTACTCGATGCTGCCCTTGGTGGAGATGCTCGACCACGGCAGGAAGCTGCAGAGCAGGCTGTGAGCCTGGCGGTAGAGCCTGTGCGGGATGGAGCAGGGGCTCAGGTTGGCTAGTGCAGAGCCCAAGTGCTGGATGTAGTCCGTGGGGCTCTGTTAAGGAAGACTCTGAGCTGCCCTTGCCTGCCCATGCTTGCCTGGATGCACTGTCGGCAGGGCCTGCATAATGACCCATAGAACTGTGTGCAGATAGCACGCCACGCTCGATGGAGGCCAAGAGACTGCTAAGCCTCTACAGAGGCTGGAAAGGCTTGCTAGAGGAAGGGGCCTTCTCTGAGCAAACTAATAAAAGTGAGGCCTCAGGCATGCAGATCCTGCACAAAGGTGACAGACAGGGAGTGGGGCCTGGGGGGAGGGGGCTGGCAGAAGAGCAAGTGTTCCTGGTAATCCCCCCGACTCTAGCTTCAGAGCAGCAGTAGGGAAAGAGCTCTGTTAACAAGGGCTGGGGGTGAGGGGGTGCAGGGCGGTCAACAGTGCTGACCCTTGGAGGCCCACGGGCGCATCTTCATATGAGATAGGAGGTCTGTGGGGCTGTGAGTCACCTCTCTTTCCCATTTCCCTATGAAATGAGTAAATACTAGACTCGCTCATTTAAAAACACACGCACACACGCACACGCACAGTATTTTTTGGGCCACGCTCTGACTGTCATGTCTCCTGTTCTTCCTCCCACCTGTCAAGGGCAAGAGACTTAAGGAGGTGGTGGCAGGGCCACACCTCTGGGTCACGCACCCCCGTAAGAAGGGTTTGACCCCCAGTGTTTGAACAAAGTAAAAGACTCATTCCACCTCACTTGTTTCCTCCCCTGCTAGCACGCAGGCTCGAGGGCAGGGACTGTTGTCTGTGCACTGTGGATCCTAGCGCACCTACGACAGGAGGCTCTCAATCAATATTTGTTGAATGGATGGACGATGGATGCCTCTTGGACCAAGAGGGTTAAAATCCATCCCTCATGCCAGGCTGAGGTCTGGGGAACACTGAGTGCCAGATTTACCCACAACATGATCTGGTCAGGGAAGGACGAACCAGTAAACTTGGCTGTAGAATGTTACCTGGAGGTGACCACAGCTCGAACTAGCTCACTGGCTCTGCCACCTGTATGGTTAGGAAGCCACGTTCCCTCACCACCCAGAAGTAAAGGATATAAGATTGTCCAGGGAGGGTGGCCGCCATTGATGTAGAGCACGTAGGTGAAGCCATCCTTGAGGACCCCTCGGATGGAGTAGTAATAGGGGAGATAGTGATGCTGCTTAAAGTCTCTGTTTTCGTAGAAGTTTATCGCTGTGTTGTTGGTGGTGAGGACATGCAGGTAGATGGCTTTGCAGTGGTCCTGTGCAGTGGTTGATATGTGATCCTTTAAACTTTCAAGTAAAAGTGAACCTTGGGGAGAAGAGGTGAAGGTTAGCATGGCAGAGCAGTCAGAAAGGAAATGTGATGTGGAGAACGTGAGCTTTGCAGAAGTCTCCTAGCAGATGATCTCTCTGCCTGTCGTATCAGAGACCAGCCCTAACCGTTCACTGTCCAAGTCCCTCAAATCTCATGGCCAAATAGAGCTGGTTAGCGCAGACCATTGGGTGAGACCACAGATGCAGCCTGGCAGTGCCCTCCCATGGGCTGGACCCACAGTGGGACTCACTCAACCTTCCAGACAACAAAAAGTATAAACGAGCCCAGGAAAACACCAAATAGACAGGGCTAAATATTAAGACTCTGCCACTCCCTGGCTGCGTGGCCAAGTGGGACTGGATCTGATGACATGGGCATCTGATAAACAGTGGCAAGTCCTGTGTCTTCATTTGTTTTCTACTCTGAAAAAAGAACACCTTGCAAGCAGACACGAGCTGTGTGTGTGGTGGCAGGAGTGGGGACAGGTGTCTGTCCCATCATGAGGATGCTCCAGAGCTGCTGCTAATCTGATTAAGTCAGATTTGGGAGACTACTGCAGAAAGGCCTGGCCATGTGTGGAAAAAGGATGGTTGAAGGCCGACAGGGTGGGGAGAGGTGTTGCGGGGAGGCATGAGCAAAGTCTGACCCAAGGCAGGGACAAGGATGAAGGAAGAGACTGAATGGTCCCTACGAACTCCAATCATCAGGATGAGGAAGTGGCTGGACATGGGGGTGGGGGGGTGCCAAACACCACACACTCCATTGCCCCTTACCTATGCCGTGCTTTCTGAATTCTTTCACTACTCCCAGACTTAGGATATATGCAACTTGTGTGTCCACAGAGAAGCTAGAGGCTAGAATATCTCCATCCTAAAAAAAAGTTAGAGATAGTCAGGTTAACACTGGAGGCTCATGGGCTCACTGTAGGGCACAGCCTGTGAGGTCTACGCACTGACTCCCCTGGACCCGGTACCTGGGGACACAGGGCAGGAAGGGGTAGGACAAAGAGGATAATGGAGAGTCACCCCCACCTCCCCCATGGAAATGAGAAGGTTTGGGACCTTCTGGTGAAAAACTGCTAAAATAAGAACACACACAAAAAAGGATCTTCTCTTGGGGATAGGTAGGTAGAACATCCAAAAACCGAAGAGACACTCAAAAGCCAGAACAAGCGAAAGTTCTGGCAGGTAAAAAGGAAATGACTACCCTGTGTGGGTACTTCATGGGTACATGTCAAATGACACACTGAGAGGCAAGCCAGCCAGACACGTGCAGTTTTAAAGGTTTAGTTAAAGAATCACATGCTGCTCCCAGTGGCCCCGGAGAAGGGGGAGTTTGGGTGGCCTGTCCACCACCCTCTGCTGCCCATGTCAGGCAGAGCGGCATGCTGCAACCTGCCCCAGAATGCCACTCCATGTGTGTCTCTTGGTTCCAGAGGTAGAATTCTGGGTGGCTGAGTCCTGAATCTGACCACCATCAGGTTATGTTCTTCCAACTCATAAAGACCAAGAAGGATCTGCTGTGTGTAGGGTTTTTATCCCCCAAGAAGAGAACGCTGGGGGACTTGGATTTCTGCTCTGTGTCCACTGTCCGCCAAGTGGCTCCCATGTGCCAGGAGTGGAGTCGGCCCATCCCTGTTCCCTGCACCACAGTTAACCTAGACATGCCAGTTTCAGGGAGGAGGTCATCCTCTTGTTACTCTAAGCTCATGAGAAGGGTGTTCACTCCTCAGCTGGTGTACTGAATTCACCCAGCCTCTTAGCAAGGTGTGCATGCTCTGACACTCCCTCCTTGAGAGGTGGGGAGCAGAAGCAAAAGGGCCCCATGTCTACCTAGAGGGAAAACAAACACATTCAGAATAAGCACACAGATCTAGTCACCATGCATGGGTGCAGCTGGACAAGCACTCAGGAAAATATATACAGACAGGGTTTTGGGGAACACATCACAGGGTGGGAGTCAGGTGAGACAGCTTGTCCCATGCGAGAGGAAAGATCAAAAGTATATTGACACTTGCTTTCTTTCTGATATACCTTAGCATTAATAAAAGGAAGTAAAAATCTCGGGAGGAAGCTTGGATAGAAAAGGTATTCTTAAAAGAAACCAGCTGTGTTGGAATATAATTATGGGCAAAATGGGGTGGACTTCAGTGGATCTGGGTCCTTAAAAGAGAGATGTCTCCTCTTCTTGTGCTTTTAAAGAAATCACCTCAAGCCACCAAACAAATAGTAGAACAATTTGCCAGTTGTTGGTGGGTTTTTCCTGCTCCTCAGAGTAAATACCTGTGTGGTAAACCCTACTCATTTGCCAAGATGACCAAAATTATTAGGCAGAATCTTGACGAACATCAACCACATGGAACAAGATATTTGTGGTCACGGTGTTAGGGTTTACATTTAGGGCAGGGTTTGCTAACCTGGGGGGTCCACAGATCCCCAAAGCATTCTTAGACAGACCTTGGAAGTGTCCATGAAGTTGGATTAAAAAAGAATTGTGTTTGCATTTTCACCTCTAACTGAAACCTAGTATGTCCTTCAACAAACCATAGCAGCGTCAGCAGTTCCTATGACACTGCCGCCAGTGCAAATCACAGATACCTTCCTATCACATCACAACTGTGCTCATTCCTACTTCAGAGTGACAGTGGTTATGGAGCCTGCTGTTGGGTCTTGTTATTTAGCCCATGAATAAAGGCACAGGTGTTACCATGTCATGCACATAGAGAAAGAAACCAACTGAGGCTGTGTCACACTCTCTGCTCTGGATTCTGCGGGTCATGGTTCCTAAGACAAAGGGCCATGGAGCAGGCAGCACAATTCTGCCACAGCCCTGTCCAGCAATAATGATAGCCAGGTCATCGCTGCACGCACGTACCTCTTTATGTATCTTGGTCCTGCTTTTGATTTCAGCTACTATCATTCCCACGATGGCGCCTCTGTAGGTTGCAGCAAGGGAGAAGAACTTCTTGTTGGATGTGATATCACGATACCATGAGTCTGGGTACCTGAGAAAGAGAACACACACAGGTGAACCAGCCAAAGGTCAAGTCCAACTAACATCATGCTCCATACACTAGAACCACACAGGGCTCCAGGCTGCTCCTGCCCACTGCTCCGAGGCTGAGGAGGAGTTTGCCCATCACTTAACTTCTACCTATCACAGCTGTCTTCCTAAAGAAGGAGGGGGTCAGACAGGATGGGGAATTTCTGATGTGAAAATGTTTTTTTACCAGACACGAGATATGAAAGGGGGAAAAACTTCAATTAAACTGTCTCCACAAGAGCAGCTCACACAGGGCCAGTGAAAGGTGGCTGGTTCCTCAGCTGGGTGAGTTAAGATTTTAGGCCCTGGGTAGCCCACAGACCCTTGGAAGATTTCCTATAAGAATTAAGTGAGGGGGCCGGCCCGTGGCTCACTCGGGAGAGTGCGGTGCTGATAACACCAAGGCCCCGGGTTCGGATCCCACATAGGGATGGCCGGTTCGCTCACTGGCTGAGCGACGTGCTGACAACACCAAGTCAAGGGTTAAGATCCCCTTACCGGTCATTTAAAAAAAAAAAAAAAAAAGAATTAAGTGAGACTTCTTGACACTGAAGATTACAGGAAGCAGTTCAAAGAGCCAAGTTCAGGGCCGGCCCGGTGGCGCACTGGATAGTGCGCCGCTTGGGAAGCGCGGCGGCGCTCCCGTCCGAGGGTTCGGATCCCACATACAGACCGGTTCCCGCTCACTGGCTGAGCCAGGCGCGGGAGCAACACCGAGGGTTGCGATCCCGTTGCTGGTCCCGGTCCGGTACGGGGGCAACACTGAGGGTTGCAATCCATTGCCGGACACGGAAAAGGCCAAAAAAAAAAAAAAAAAAAAGAGCCAAGTTCACAGCTGAGTGGCATCTGGGTTTACAACACCGCCCTGGGCAGGAGTGGGGACCTGACCTCAAGGGAAACTTGTGGCCAGGGGTGCTAGGGAGACTGCTCACCACAAAGAATGAGGCAAAGACCCATCTGAGAGGGGCAGGGAAGAGAACACTTAGTGCAAAGGCCCTGGATGCCGTCATTAACAGACAGATCTAGCCCCAGCCCCCGCAAGACATGGTCAGGAGGGCATAGAACTTTGGGTTTTACGGGTAAACTTGGGAGAGACCTAACAGTCAGCCTAAGATGACTTTACTCAGACTAGGAGCTGGAGGTGGTGAAAGCGGAGAGGTGCTCTGCTCAGTTCTGCAGAGGCCGCTGACCACCCACTATGAGGTATGCCCGCAGAGCCCAGCATCGTCCACACTCCATCCCTGCTCCTGGGTCCTCCTCTAACCCCAGGAGTGCTTGGCTGGTCCTGCAGTTAGGACATGGTGCTACCGCTTCCTGGCCCAGTGGAATCACAGTTCACTCTATCTTCTTGGGAACCCGTGGACTCAGGACCACAGAGCTCCAAGGAGAGGCAGGCAAGCAGGGTGCCTAAGGATTCTCAGAGGCCACACGCTGGTGCAGCTCTGCTTGTCCCAGCCAGCCCTCAGCAGGGTCTTATGTACATGCTACTCGTGCTTTGGTTTCTCTGGATTACTTTCTGGCAGTGGGATTGCTGGGCTGAAGAACAGTTTATTTTTTAATTTATAAAGCCACTGCTAGTCCACATGGCCAGGAGGCTGTGACAAGAGATGTAGGAGCCATGCCTTTCCCTGCCTTCCTGCCCACAGTGTAAACAAGCCTGAGATCAAGGCATGTGGAAATGCGAAAGCCCTGCCTGCTACATTGGCTCTTTTTCGCTTGGCCCTCTGACCCAAATATTCACAGTAATTCTAGTTCTAACCCCAACTTTTCCTTGTCATGTTCAGAAAAAAATATTCTCAGGGTTTTATCCTGGAAACAAACTGTGGCACATGGGGGTGGAGGGGATACAGCAGGCCCTGCTGCTCCAAGTCAGGTTTTCTGATAACTGTCATAATGATGCACACAGGCTCTTCTCTTTTTTATTTGTTGACAATGAACTCGGGGTTTCCTTCAGAAAATCTGTTCTTACCCTTGAAATAGCATCGAAGCAACTTTCTTCAATTTGTGTTTTGGGTACAATTTCTCTACCATGTTTCTCTGCTAATCTGCTCCTATAAATGTTCTATTTTCCGAGAATTCCTCAAATGTTTGATCTGCTGCTTACGGCTCTTCTAGCTTTCTAGTGTCATTATGAATGGCTGCTTTTAAAACACCTTTCCTGATGTTCAAGAGGCATATGCCACAGGAAGGGAAGACATCGTTTGTGATTAGCATTATCATCTTAATCCCAACACACTTACTGACATTTTTAATCTCATTGCCTGGCACTTGTGGGCATCAGTGACACCAAAATGCTTGAGTTCTCAACACAGACGTGCACTGCTATGTCCTGCTTCTGTGTCTTCTGTTTTCTCTTTCTCACTTAGCAGTCCAAAGGCCTCTGAACCAGGGAAGCTGATGGTGCCGTTGATATAAATCCTGGATGCAGGATCTTGTTTAATTTTAATTTTAAAAAGTTTGTGCCTATTTTTCTCATTACAAAAGCTAGAGGTGCATATTACAGAAAATATATATATGCAGGAAATACAGACAAGCAAAAACAGAAAATTGTAGACACTAATAATCTACCCACCTCAAGTTACTGAACACACTGTTAAATGGAACATATCCTTGTAAGCTTTGACCTTGTGCATGTTTTTAAGTAAAAGTGAGATCATGGTACATACCTGTTTCCTAGTCTGCTTTTTTTGGGTGGGCAGCTGGCCAGTACAGGGATGGAACCATTCTCTAACTGAGCTAGCCAGCCAGTCTCTTGTCTGTTTTGGTTTAGTATCTTGTAAAAAAACTTTCTGTCGACAAACATACCTCTTTGACAGATTTTTTTTCCCTAGCTGACTAATGCTATATTTTTGCAAGCACACACTCTAATGTTTGTAACCAATTCCTTACTGTTCAGATACTTACGTTGCTTCTAAATTTTCTCGATTATAAACAGCACTGTAACTAAAATTTCTGAGCAGAGCCCTTCTGGGGACTCTTCAAAGGAGGAATGCTATGAAGAGGAAAGAGTCCCAGAACAGACAGGTGCCCAGGGTCCACCAACAAGCTGTGCGCTCTGGCCACCCCAGCACCCGTCCTCGCCTTTGTGGCATGGTTACTTAGCCCTGGGGGTCAGAAGGTCTCCTCCAGCTTTAGTGCCTGCATTCTCCCCCACCCCGCAACCTGCAGCTGGGCACTCGGGTGCCCCTCACTTACTCAATGGGGAACCAGTCGCCACACAGCTGCTTCACGGTGCCTATGTCATCGTGGCAGAGGAGGCGCAGGCTGACCTCGCTGAGGGCACTGGATGGCACCACCTCTGTCATTCACACCTGCAGGGAGAGGGAGGCAGCGCCACCTCACGACCCATCCACCTGTTCCTCTTCCTCCTGCCACATTGCAAGGCAGGCAAGATGGGAGGGCAGACAGCATCTCCTGAGGCTGGAGTGTCTTCCCAGCACCACACAGAGCGCTTCTGTCTTCACAACAGCCCTTGGAACTAGGTGTCATGGTCACCTCTGCTTGGCAGAAGAGGAAACCGAGGTGCAGGAAGGCTGGTAGGATGAGGACCCAGGCTCCCCCAATGCCCAGCCCTGGCCGAGGGGAAGCCCTGCCTCTGGCCTGGTTCTCCTTCCCCTCTCCCCATGTGAGCTGCCCCCAAGCTTCCCACAGCAGCCCCAGCTCCTTCCTTGCTGGTCTCATGGCAGTGGTTCCTCCACTGCAGAAAGCACAATGGCCCCGGCAAGCCCAACTCCTCTCAACCCTGGGACCAGTGGCTGTTAAAGACAGTAGGACTGCTTTGTTCTCCTTTGGAGTGGCCTAGCAGGCCTCGGGGATAGGAGCAGTGAATAGCTGGATTTCCAGAGAAGTGGCACTGGTGAACGGGTGGGTCTGTGCCGGGTGGGTCACACCTGATTTCCCCTCCCCTATCCAGCAGATGAAGACTCATGGGCAGAAAGAAAGAGACTTGAGAAACACCAAAACAGAAAATCAGGGGTCACCAGTTGTCAATGACTCTTAAACCAGGAAAGGACAATCCGGGTTGCTGATGGAGCAGCAGTGTCCTTTGTTTTATTAGAACGGAAGGAGGAAGAGAGGAATACAGGCCTAGTGTTGGGCTCTGACAAAGGGAAAGCAGAAGCCTTTTTCAACTTGAAAACTGGCAATTAAAAGGGAAAGAATTACACAGTTAGCCTGTCTTTTTAGGAGGAATTGTGTAGTTCATCCCCAATAGTTGAGAATAAGTTGCTTTTTTTTCTGGCAGACAAATGACAGCCAATAAAAGTAGAAATAATGATAGAACCAGAAAGTCACCGTTTTGGAACCACTGATGGAAATAACTGAGTCAAGCAAGAAACATCAAAGGCTGCTAAGCTACAGTCGAGAGGAGGGAGAAGGGCTGAGGCAGGAGGTGACTGGGACTCAGAGTGACAAGGGAAGACCTTCTCTCTCCAGCTCAAGACTCAGGGTCATCACTGTACCTCAGTGACCACGCCCAGCCTCTCCCACCTCATGTGCCTCTGGCTGTGATGGGTGGGAAATACCCGAAGCCCCTGGAAGTTCCTTTCTAAAATGTTGGGCCTGAACCGAATTGAGCCTTCAGACCTCACTTCACGATCACAGGTAACATTCAGCATGCAGGAATGTATAAGTTATCGGGCGGCCTGACAGCCAACAAACTCCAAACATGGGACATTCCACAAGACAACTGGGCTGGTCTATTCAAAAAGCCAGTGTCACTGAAAGCACAAAAATGGATGAAAAGAGGCAAGGAGACCTACAACCAAACTAATGTGTAAACCCCTACCAGGAAAAATTAAGAGCTGAAACAATGTTTGGGGGAAATTTACACGTGGGCTGGCAATATATGATGTTATGAAATTGTGATTACTTTCTTAGATATGATAAGGTATAATGGTTATGTTAGAGAAAGTCTTTCTTAGGAGATGCATGCTGAAATATTTTGGAGTGAAGCATCATGTCTACAACTAACTTTAAATGGTTCAGCAAAAAAAAAAAAATCAACTATTAATGAAGCAGATGCAACAAAATGCTGTTAACTATTGAATCTAGGTGGCAGGTAGGTATAATTATTTATTGTCCTACACATTCAGTTTTTCTCTATGTTTGAAATTTGTCATAATAAATGTTGGGGATGTGGGGAGGACAGTCATTACCTGCCATAGACCACGTGACGCCCAGAGACCTAAGGGACCTGGACACTTAGCCCTCACAGCTCATGAGCCTAAGTGCAGCACCTGCGGCAACTGCTTAGGTCACTTGTGCATGTTGCTGTGACCATGGTTCATGCCTGGTTTCTTCGAAACTTCAGGCACTCCCTTAAGAGTCCCCAGGAAGGGCGTGGCAGGGTAGGCCAGGGCGGGGGAGTGGGGGGGGGAGGCAGGAGCAGCAGCTTAGCCTCTGAGCCCTGGACAGGACCCCAGCATGCTCTGCTCAGCAGGCAGAAGGGCTCTGCAAGGGCCGGCCATGACTGCTTGAGGTGGGTCCAGTGACTGATGGGCTAGTGGCTCTCCAGGACTGGGTGCTACTGGGCAGTCAGGTGAGGGCTGACCCAGGGCAGGAGACCCTTGGGCTGGGTAATGACAGGTCTGTGACTGTGTCCCCTTTCCCCTTCACAATACCAGCCAGCCTGGGGAGACCAGCTGGGGGAGAGGCTTTAGAGGCCAGGTCTGCAGGGCTGGAAGCATCACCATGACCTTGGAACAGAAATATGGGGTGGGCAGGGAAACGGGAGGTGGTGGAGGTACTGCAGGAGCTCTGAGGTTCGATGGCCACACTGGGTTACCATTTTTCCAGCACACGCCAGGCTCTAAGGGGTGGGCACTGCACCACCTTGATGTCCATCCACATCCTTCTATATAGCACTGGCTCAAAAGCTGAAATGAGAGGGATCGACTTTCTTTTCTTTCCTCCATATTTTTCATCAGCACCTCTACACCGCCCATGTCATGTGTACAGGGTGGGGACCCCGCCTGTGACACTCCTGGCAGCAGCAGGTGCCCTGTCTGGCCTGCCACACTGGGGTCACACCAGCTGGAGGCTTTAAGGGTGTGAAATGGAACGCTCCTCAAGATGAGCACCTGGGGGGCCAGCCCAGTGGCGCACTGCTACAGTGCGCCGCTTGGGAGTGTGGTGGCACTCCCGCTGAGGGTTCGGATCCCACATACAGACCGGTTCCCGCTCACTGGCTGAGCGAGGTGCGGACGCAACACCGAGGGTTGTGATCCCGTTGCCGGTCCCGGTCCGGTACGGGCGCGACACTGAGGGTTGCGATCCGTTGCCAAACACGAAAAAAGACAAAAAAAAAAAAAAAGATGAGCACCTGGGGACTGGCCCGTGGCTCACCTGGGAGAGTGTGGTGCTGATAACACCAAGGTCAAAGGTTCAGATCCCTGTATAGGAATGGCCGGTTAGCTCACTTGGGAGAGCGTCGTGCTGATAACACCAAGTCAAGGGTTAAGATCCCCTTACTGGTCATCTTTAAAAAAAAGACGGGAACCTGGTGGCTCTTCCCTGAAGCCTGGTGCGTCCAGACAGGCTCTGGGCCAGGACGCTGCTGACTTATCACCAGCACCCTAGGGACGAGTGACATCCACTGCAGGCACCCTGCTAGACCAGTCGTTTGGGGCGGGGGGGGGGGGGACA
>NW_007727231.1:51242-63373 GCF_000696425.1 Galeopterus variegatus
GGGGGGGGGGGGGGGGGGACATAGTCCAGAGCTGGATTCTGGATGCCAGGCCTTGGTGGGACCTCTGAGAGCTAAGCTGACCCAGACATAGGTGTCTCTCCTGGGCCATGCCAGAGACAGCTGTCAACGTCTTTACTTTTAGATGACAAAATGGGAGACACAAGCCATCACAAAAGTTAATGCAAGAGGCCACCAGCTGCTGTGCTTGTTTGAATTCCCAGTTCCAGTCACAAAACAAAACCAACAGAGCAACAATAAAAAATACCCTCAGATGTGGCAAGTTTGACTTTCCCAAGATGCTCAAGTTTTTCTTTTCACTGGGCTGCGCCTTCAGAGGAGAAGACCCTGCCTGGCCCAATCTCTTCATAAACAGTTTGAGTATCAGTTCCAATGTCGCTCAGCACCCTCTTCCCGGGCTGCCTGGTCTGGCCTCCCTGCTCCTTGATGGCATCAGCCTTTTCAGGGATGGCTCCTAAGATGAGGGGCCCATGCACATGGCCCTCTGCTCCCTGCTGCAACCACCTGCAGGTTGCCAGCAGGGGTGAAGTAACTATCACCACGTCACCCTGCACAGAGGGGGCAGAGCCCCAGATGTCCCATCAGCTGAGCCCCACTGGCATCTGGGCTCCCGTGGGGCCAGCTGGCTCTGCACAGGGCATCACTGGCTTGGCTCTCACTAGAATGGGCAGGATGAGCGCAGATGACTGCAAGACCAGCCACTGAGCCAGTGTCTGGGTGGCCACAGATGGACCCACCTGATCTGGGAGCCACTGTGGCCCAGGATGCAGAGGAAGCACAGCCTTGACCTCTGTAGTACTTGGGGCAGGGGACTGACTGAGAAGAGGCGGGAGTGGGGGAAGCGACTTCTTAAGGAGGTGGAAATGTTCTATGTCTTGACTGTGGTGGTGGTGGTCACACATGCACACAAACACACACTTGTCAAGACACTTAAACGGGGTGCTTTATATTGTGTGTATGTATATTAAGCTCCAATAAAGTTGATTTTAAAAGATTTTTAAAAATCTGTATATTGAGGCTTGACAGCAAAGGGAGAGAACCATAATAAATTAGCATCTCTTATGTCCTGGGATTTACACATTTTCTCCCTAATACCCCTGGGACGAGGCTCTTTACCAAAGAGGCAACATTTGTTCCCTGTTTGACTTTCAAGAAAAACAGTGGGCCCTGAGATACACAACTATTTGTGGATTCTCGAGTCTCTTCTAATAAAGTATTTCCATGTTTCCAGAGGCCAGTTCTTTAGACGCCTTGGTTTAAAAATAGAAACACACCACACTTAACAGAGGGAAAAATGCAACACATTACAAGGCCTGATCTGTCCCAGCTCAGATGAGAGATGGCGGAGAAGGGGCAGGAGGGCTTGTGGCCCATCAGCCTCCCTTTAGAGTGGGGGTTGGTGGTGATTCAGAGGCAGAGACGATCCAAAGGCAGGACGGACAGCCCCTACCCTGACTCTGCCACTCACCACCCACAGCTCTCCTCATTGTGCCCACGCCCCGTCGTGCCCACGGAGATGGTAGGCCCGGCTGAGGAAGGGGCTGGCCATGAGGGCCACCCTGGGCCCTCTGTGGGGTGAAGACATGAGCTGGTGAAAGACAGACCTCCTGACCCACTGAGCAACTTCATTTCTGGGGCTGAGGGGCCTGAACATCTGTGAGGACTGTTGTGTCACCCAACCTGCTCTGCCAGGAGCTCTGTGCCCCAGGAACAGGTGAGCCAAGCCCCAAAGCACTTTCGTCTGGACAGGCCACTAAGAGACCAGCATGGTCTTCTCCAGAGAAGCAGCAACTCTGGGGGCCTGGCAGGAAGCTGTTCTTCTGACTGTGCTTGGGCCAGGTGGCCATGTTGTCTGCCATTTCGTGAGCAGTACTACTGTGGTGCAGGGACACCTGTTTCCCAGCCTAGGATCCAACTTAGAGGCATCAACAGCTGATTCTGATGTGAAACCAAACTGTGTGAGTCACCCCTGGAGTGTGTGGGGGTCTCAAAAATGGCAGCGCCAAAGCCCCGGTAGATGGCAAGGAAGGTTCCAACCATGCCCACCTATGAGCCCTACCCCAACACTGGACATGAGACTTGGTCAAAAAACTTTCCAGGCCTCATGGCAGCTGCTGCTGCTTTCCACCCATCTGATGGAGGCCTTTCCTCAGGCAATGGCCGCTGCAGTTGAGGACACTGAGGCCCAGAAGGAAGGAGTGTCTGAGGGCTCTGGGTCAGTTAAAGACAGAGCCAGGACTGAACCCTGCCCCTCAAGTGGGATGACTTTGTTGGCCACCCATGTGAACAATGACCTGGTGCTGGCACCTGTGGGGACCCTCACCTGCTCACTCAGAACCTTCCACTAAGTACCATCTCTTGCTGCTCTACAGGCTACCCAGGGACACAGGAACAAGAATCTCAATGACTTGGCTACAGAAAAGAGGCCAGCAAGGTAAAACCAGTGCAGAGGACCCAAGAGACAAATGCTCTGTTTGGGGGTCTCTAAATGGGATGGGTACCCCAGCCGTGATGGGGGGCTAGGGACACTGAAGTCACAGACACCCAAACCATCTTTCTGTACATTTTCCTAAAAAGGCACAGGACACATTATGACAACAAGCACAATGTATTGTACAGAATACAAAGTTCACTTGAATATTTAAGTTAGAACATTCGAAGGCTCACGCTTGCAGTGAGAATTCTTCCCTGGATGTCCTGGGTCTGCCTGTAAGGAGGGGCAGACACGGCATCTTCCAAGACCCACATGGGGGCCACCACGCCCACCTGCCCCCAGCCTCCTCACCTCTCACGCCTTCCTTCTCTCCTTCCCCACCACAACCTCTTGCACTGAAATGACCTCTTGGGTCCCAGTACTGAAGGCCGCTTTTCCCTGAAGACTTGCAGTGGTTGGAAGGGACTGGTGTCTGGGCTCATCACCTGTCTCCACTGGCAGAGCATGGCTGGACACTCCCTCATGAACACCATGTGTCCCCATGTGCTCAGCCCACAGAGGGACAGAGAGTGAAATTGGAGGAATGGCCACCAAGATGTCCCCGACATCCACAGGCATATCACCCCTTCCCTCACTCCACACCAAGTGCTGGAGAATTCAGAATCTGGGGGACATGGAAAGGAATGTGTTCCAGTTTCCAGAGAGTTTCCTGGCACCCTCATGGTGCCCATGCGGGCACTCTGCTGGTACTGTAAGCAAGAAGGCTGGACATGGTCCTATCTCCTGGAGCCTCTCCTTGGCAGACACTGCCCTGTGCCCTGAGCCCCAGGGCCCCTTCTCCAAAGGCACTGCTTCTGCTCACCACACAAGCCACGCCTAACTTTGCAAAACCACCCATTCTCTGCGTGGCTAGAGAGGTGCTCTGGCCTCTACACTCGACCTCAGGGAGCAGACTTTTCAGAGCAGACAGCCCTGCCTCCTCCTGTGCTCTCACACGGGGCCCTCAACTGCTCCCAGACCCTGCAGCAGTCTGGTTCTAGTGACCCTGAGCCCACTGCAGCTCCGATGTGCACGGAGATGGCTCTCCTGCCACGTGCTTTGGCTTCTCATCTGTGACTCAAAGAAGAGTCTACTACCTTCCTTTAGAGTCGCTGGAAGGATTAAATGAGATGGCTGCTTCCAAGAGGTCACCCAGTCCCTGGCCCAGTTCCACATCTCCTTCTCCTGGCCCAAGCACCCCTTCTCCAGCATTTTCAATCTTCTCTTTTGCACAAACTCCCTTCTGATGGGCTTCTGACAGGCAACGTGCTACCCTGCTTGGAAAGCCCTCCCTGCTATCTCCTTTCCCTTCAACGTAACTGCACTCAACACCTGTTAACATCTTCCTACTTCACTCCTGTCCTTCTGTCACTCACTCACACCCCACCTTCTACTCCACAAGCTGAGAAGGCACCAGCAGTTACCCCTCTCCCCTCTCCGAAAGCCAGCCGCTCCCCCTCTGAAACCCTCCTGAGTCCCAGTCCATCTTTTTCTCAGACCCTTGTCTCAGAGTTTCATCCTATGACAAAGCCCTGCTGGAGTCCTCCCCCCACCCCCACCCCACTGAACACAACAGGCTACTTCTCAAGCGAAGCACCAGGGAAGATTAGCACATGCTTGTCCATGCTGCAAGAATTAAAGACCACGAGGCCGCTCAGGAATGCAATATTCAGCAGATACAAGGTTTACTGGCTTGAAAAATCCAACAATGAATTCCAGGCTCTTGCCTCTAGGGTGGATGGGGGAAAAAAGAAACAGTACACCAGGGATGGACACAGGACACTGCACTACACATCGGTGGAATTGGCTCAAGGGCTAAGAGCGGTGGGAGCAGGAAGTGAGGAACACTGCTCACAGCCTGTCTGTCCAGATGAGCAGCTGCCTGCGGAGAACAGGCCGGCTCCACGGCAGTCTGGGCCTCTTCCAAAGTTTCAGCATGACAGGCAAATGAGTCATTTATAGGGAGACAAGAAACAAACACCCACCACTCTATTTCCCAACAGCCTTGCTCTGAAAATCCAAGGTATTGTGCTCTGAGGGGAGCCCATATACTGTCACAGACAATTTAAGACACATCTCTTCAAACACAAATGCATAACACTGGAGGATTCCGTTTGTGTGAAATTCTAGTACTGGCTCAACACACTGCTGGTACCAGCAATTGGAAAGTGGCCCTGGGGCAGGGGCTGAGAAGGGGCAAAGGCAGCGCGCCCCATCTCCTCCTGCAGGTGACAGAATGCAACAGCTGTGCATCTGGTGGCGTGGTAATCACACCTCAGTTAAAAGCAACAGCCACAGGGGTGGTTCTGGCGAGGCCCCAGGTCCACATCCAGTCTTTCCTTTGGGTCAAACATTCTATAATCCCCTATATTTCATACTGAGAATACATTTGGTCATTAATTTATCAAAAGTGTATTGAGGGCCGGCCCGGTGGCGCACTGCTATGGTGCGCCGCTTGGGAGTGCGGTGGCGCTCCCGCCGAGGGTTCGGATCCCACATACAGACCGGTTCCCACTCACTGGCTGAGCGAGGTGCGGGCGCAGCACCGAGGTGCGGGCGCAGCACCGAGGGTTGCGATCCCGTTGCCGGTCCGGTCCGGTCCGGGCGCGACACTGAGGGTTGCGATCCGTTGCCGGACACGAAAAAAGACAAAAAAAAAAGAAAAAAAAAAAAAGTATATTGAAAGTTCAGGCCCTGCTCTGGGCACTGCGTTACAGCAATGAGCAGAGCCAGAAATCTCTGATTACACAAGGTGGGGGCGGGGGGGCCCTTCCCGGGTGCCAAGGTGCTTTCCTGCACCATTACCTACATACTCAGAAACTGCTTTTGCCAGAGGAATTCCACAGCAAACAGCACAGTAGCAAACAGGAAAAGCGCTGTCAACAACGCTGAGCAGGGACACTCGCTCCCCTCATACGGGTCACATGGAAAAAAGGCAGGGAATCCATCCCTTCGAAATACCCCCTGGAACTGCACCTAAAGTGCAAGCGTCCCACTAAGAGAAAGGAAGATGTCTGGATGTGGTTGGATTGGCCCCCCTTTTCCCAGCCTGGCTGATGTACTTTTCCTGTTCACAGATGTGCTGGATCCCCTGGTCAGTCTAAGGACCTCCTCGGAGCGTTTGGGCAGTGGGATGAACGGCTCAGTCTCTGTGGCCCCAGTTGGTCAGTGTCAGAAATGGAGAATTATTAAAGCATGACCCAGGAGAAAGAAAGCATCAAACTGGGGGCTGAAGATGTGGAGCCAACACCAGACCCCATGGTTGCCTCGCTTGAAAGCTTCAGATGAGTCTCATTTTCCTGGAACAGAAAATGAGGTGCAAGGGCTGGCCAGTTAGCTCAGTTGGTTAGTGTGTGGTGTTGATAACACCAAGGTCAAGGGTTCAGATCCCTGCATCACCAGCTGCCAAAAACCAAAAAACAACAACAACAACAAAAAAAAAACCCACAAAGAAAGAAAGAAAGAAAATGAGGTGCAGGATGAGCCTCTGCTCCCAGGTCTCAGGTTCACGCTGAAGAACAGTCAGGTCCCAAAGTTGGAGACAAGTGGGACAGCCCAATATGAAGCACCTCTGCCCTAGTGGCTCCTGAAGCTGGGATCCTGACAAGGCTGCCTGACACAGTGTGTCCATCTAATTCAGATAGAGTGAATGGATCAACCAATTTGGTTTAAAAACAAAACAAACAACAACAAAATCATCTGCAAATAATACTCGATTTCAGGTGTTGTGAGGGTGGCAATCAAAAGATTGCAAAATGAGGAATGGCCCGTGGCTCACCTGGGAGAGTGCGGTGCTGATAACACCAAGGCCACGGGTTCGGATCCCTATATAGGGATGGCCAGTTAGCTCACTTGGGAGAGCGTGGTGATGACAACACCAAGTCGAGGGTTGAGATACCCTTACCGGTCATCTTTAAAAAAAAAAAAAAATCATGGGTCGGCCCGGTGGCGCACTGCTACAGTGCACCGCTTGGGAGTGTGGTGGCGCTCCCGCCGAGGGTTCGGATCCCACATACAGACCAGTTCCTGCTCACTGGCTGAGCGAGGTGTGGGAGCAACACCGAGGGTTGCGATCCGGTCCGGTACGGGCGCGACACTGAGGGTTGCGATCCGTTGCCAGACACGAAAAAAAGGAAAAAAAAAAATCATAAAATGTATTAACTTAATCAGCATTTTGACTAACAACCAAGACTGGACCCCGTCTAGTGCTCAGACCCAACCAAGGGCTTGCCTGTTCTTGGACAGACAACTTCATGGCTTGGCACTGCCTCGGGGGCAGTGGGTGAAATGGAAATGGCAGCTACTCAGTTTAAAAGGAAAAAATCCAGTAATAAGGGACTTGGGTTTCAGAGAACCTCCCGTGCCCTGCTGTCCTTCCAGCAAGCCAGCCCTCCTCTGCTTCCTCACTCTTCCCAACTTGTTCTGGTGGGCTGTGCCATTTTTTTTCTTTAATCTCTGCTTCTCTGGGTTTGCATTTAAGATCCTTCAGAATCAAATAAATGTTAAATATGAAAGTGGATCAAATTTGATATAGATTACCACTTGATCATGAGGTTAACTTTTATTTTACTTTTTGGCGGCTGGCTAGTAGGGGATCTGAACCTTTGACCTTGGTATTATAACACCACGCTCTAACCAAGTGAGCTAATCGATCAGCCTAGGTAAACTTTTTTTTTTTTGTCTTTTTCGTGACCAGTAAGGGAATCGCAACCCTTGGTGTGGAGTCGCCCGCACCGCGCTCAGCCAGTGAGCGCACCGGCCATTCCTATATAGGATCCGAACCCACGGCAGGAGTGTCGCTGCACTCCCAGCGCCGCACACTCCCGAGTGCGCCACGGGGTCGGCCCCCTAGGTAAACTTTTATAACTAAAATAATCTATAAAAAGTAATTCAAACTCCTGTCTGAAAGTGCCTCTGGAATTATGGCTGATGTCTGCATTCTCCACATCACTCATTTCCATATTATTTGAGCTTGTTGCAATGAACTTAGGTTGTTTTCTTATCAGAAGAAACTGAAGACTTTTAAGGGGTACATGAAAATGATGAAGATTTTTTATATTAATCTCATGGGCTGTTTTTAATTACTAACAACTTGGAAAATTTACAGTGTCTCTTCCAATTATGAGTAGAATTATTACCCATTTTGCACTAAAATAGACTAAGCACTGACTTTTAAACCCCATACCCTTGGAATATTACAGCATTTTGTATGGCATTTGATGCCAGAAATAAACATTCTACACACAGATTCAAAGCTGCAATAAAGCAAAGAGAGGGCTGGCCGGTTAGCTCACCTGGTTTGAGTACGGTGTTGTAACACCAAGGCTAGGGGTGCCACCAAAACCAAAAAAACAAAGCAAAGAGGACATGGTTGTGGACAGGGACACCACCAAGCAGACCCAAGAAAATAATTTAAAGGGTTCCTGTGTAACCATTAAAGAACAATTTTAAGGCCGAACCCATGGCTCACTTGGGAGAGTGCGGCGCTGGGAGCGCTGAGGCCGCAGGTTTGGATCCTATATAGGGATGGCCGGTGCCCGGTGCGCTCACTGGCTGAGTGCCGTGCATGCGGACAACACCAAGCCAAGGGTTATGATCCCCTTACCGGTCACAAAAAAAAAATAATAAAAAATAAAAAAAAAAAAAAGAACAATTTCAGCAGCTATACAAAATCTAACTTAAAAAAATATTAAGAAGTTTTAAGACAACCATTTAAAAGAAAAAGGGTCTATAAAGATAATTCTCCTTTTCTTGAAGGAGGGAAATGCTCTTTTTTTCTTTTTAAACTTTTTCGCTTTTAAATTGTAAAAGTAACTCATGTTCTTTAGAATTCATGTGCAACATAAAGCAAAACTTAATAATCCTGTACTCACCCTATCCCCAATACAATGACTGTTACTGGCTTCTTGTGTTTCCTATCAGCTCAACATTTTTTTAAACAGGAGAGGGCTTGCCTAGGAAGGGGTCCGCATCTGCTGTGCTGGGGGTGTACAGGCACATCTACGCTGTGTTGGTTTGGCAAGCAGTGTGCTCTTCTGTATGCACATTCTGGGGAAAAGGTTAAAACTAAGAGTGGAAAGATAAGTAGCAAATATCTGGCTAGCATGACATTCTGAACAGAACAAAAACTATGGAAAGAATAAGCTCTTAGCAATTTACAACCAGAGTCAGATAAGCCATCTCTCAAAAAGAAACAAGTCTGGAAAAAGTATCCAACGGCACGCCCATAAATGCCGAGGGAATGATGGAAATATGGCATTAACATTTTCCAGAAAAGAATCTCTTTCAGTACCTAAGGGAAAATTACCCACCTATTACTTGATGAAACAAAATTGTTTTCTTCTAACAGTTATTTTCAAGATGGGCTCAAATTTCAATACTTTAGTGCCCAAATCTATCCTATTTCAGGATACAGTATACAAAAAAGGAAAACATTATTTGATTTCGAATAATAACTATACCACAAAAAATAAAACTGGAAGAATTTTTTTTAACATGGTCTGTTAAAGATAACAAAGTATCTCTCTTTTGTCTTCCTGTGGAAGCAAAGGGAACAAAGAGTTTCTTAAACATTTGTTCTATGTCCCTGTCCCTAGCCACCTCCTCTTTACTTCACTGCAACCTTAAACCTGTGTTTACGCTTATTTCCAGTATCAGTAAACAAAATGCTACAGGACTCCAAGTACACAAGGCTTAAAAGTGAGTGCTAAGAGAGTCTATTTTAGGGCAAAATGGGTAATAATTCTACTTAGAACTTGAAGAGACATTTCAAAATCTCTAAGGTGTCACACTTATAGCTGGTTCTTACCACTGAGTTTTGGAGTGTTTGGCCCCTCCCAGCCATGTGGGCCCTGAGAAAGGGAAAGAGATGGGGGGGGGTCCTGAGTTTCTGACTGGATGAGACTAAGGACTGACCCTCATTTGCTGTTACTCCCCCTCTACCTGATCATCTCAGCTTGGAGCTGTGGCCACCTTGGAGTGATTGTCACATTTCTGCCAACCTTCGCACTGGAACATTTCAGCTCCACTAAGCACTGTTCAACTGTTGACACGGATCCCAAACCGCTTCCCACAGAAAGCCCTAGCTCACCGTGCAGATCCCTTTCCTATTACCCCACAAGCACTGAGCAAATGCCTTAATGTTCACAGCAGAATCGTAACCCTATTATGTGCTCATTTGGTTTTTAAATATAGGTCTCTCTAATCAGCAGTGTAAATTATCTGGGCTTCAGATAAACCCTGACCTGTCCTAACAGAGGTCATTCTAAAAAGAATGGCAAGTAGGGATGGAGGTCTGACAAAGAGTTAATAAATGTACTTATAACTATTTGGTGAATCAACTTTGGCATTTGAACTTAGCCGGAAAGAGCCCCAGAACTCCCAACATCATTTTGCAGAACAGCTTCAATGCAGGGCCCACACCCAGCCTTGCTTTCTGAGGAACTGAGGTGTGAAAACCATGAGGGTTTTGTGGATTTCTTTCAGAAAGAGATGAGAAGGAGAAATGATGGAGATAAGATGTAGATTTGGAGGAGCCACCATTTAAGAAAAGAAACTGTCTGATAAGCAGCCAGCTTTCTTTTCAGGCGGGAGAGCTGTCACCAAGTAAGTGGGACCTCTGGGCTATTTCAACAGAGCAAAGACATGCATTGCCCTGAACTCAGAGTTCTGAAGAGTCTTCTCTACTTCTGTCTACATTCCTGTGGCTGCAATGTAACAATTCTTTTGTTTGGGCCAGCTGACTGGTACAAGGATCAGAACCCTTGACCTTGGTGTTATAAAACCAGTGCCCAAACCAACTGAGCTAACCGGCCAGCCCTAATGTAACAATTCTGTATTCTCCTGATCTAAATACATCTCATGCTTCTAGAAGCCAAACCGCCACTAACAAGTACACTGAGGCACAGGCAGTCTCCAGGTCATGAGCACCTAGTCAGCAATGACACAGCATTACCCCTGTTAAACTCTTTTCAAGTGTAAGTATTTTCTATCCCTCAAACCTCCTAACATCCAGGAATTTTCTTCCATTCCATCAGAAGCATGCTGTTGCTAAGCAACTTGGACAAGTCACATCTAAGGATACTCTCCACATTCTCTGCGAGTGGGTGCGGTTGAGACAAACATGGTGACAAAGTCACTTCAAGTTACAACTGGGAGAGGATAAAGATAGGACACACATAGACCTTTCAAAAAAATCATCTGTATGTTTTACTCTGGCATGTTGACAGCAAGACCATGCCTTGAATTTGTTTTTTTTTTTGTTTGCTTGTTTTGTGGCTGGCCAGTACAGGGATCCTATGACCTTGGTGTTATCAGCACCACACTCTAACCATGTAAGCTAACCAGCCAGCCCTCTTGACTTTGTTACTTACAGGTTTTAACCATCCTCATAGAAAGAGAAAGAGAGAGAGAGAGAGAGAGAGAGAGAGAGAGAGAGAGAGAGAGAGAGAGTGTGTGTGTGTGTGTGTGTGTGTGTCTCTTTGCTCCAGATCATGTTTGAGACTCCCCCTCTTCCTACCTTGCTGGCCAGTACTACAGCCAAAAAACTTCCAACATTCGTCTCTTCGTCACATGGACTGCAGTGTTTCTGCAGATGACCTTTGCAGTCACATAATTTTCCCTGCTTGGTCAGTTAAGCATTAACTAGGAGTTTTATGCCTTCAGCGCTCTGGTGGAAAGAAAACATGTATAACTGGCAATGTTCTCTCCATTTCTGACACTGATTAAAAGACCACTCCAGATGCCACAGAGAACTACTCTGTTGTCCTTTCAGGACAAAAATGTGACACAAAAGTGTATGGCTCAAGACTTGGCAGAGTGAAGACAGCTCAACGAAGCAGCCCAGGTCCATGTTTACTTCAGAGTACCTATTTGCCTGATCTCCAGGCCCTGGGCTCCGTCAATGGCCGGGCACACGGATACTCGTCGGTTGTGCCCAGAGAAGGCCCACAATCTTCTCCCAAAATTTCCTAAAGGGACAAAGCACAGAAGCTACAGATGCCCTCTACTCCTCAGGAAGTGCCCAACTCAGAAGAAATAATCAGAGCTGGTGCTGCAGGGGCTATATGGCCAGTCTATGAGTTACCAGACATGTAAGGCATGGACGTGTCTTAACACCAGAAGGTACAGCGAAGGGGGTAAGACGCTGAGGAGACCAAGACAGAGAGCCTGGCTTTCAGGAGTTCACAGGGGAGCAACTACAACGGTTGCAACAAGTGCCAGAACAGAGGCCGGGGGCAGGCGAGGCGGGGGCTGGGAGGCGGCGGCAAATCACTCAAGTGATGCGAAAGGCCAGGCCCTTGAGCACAAGGGAGACCCCCGCGGGTACCGATGGGTAGACTATCCTTTAGTTTCAAATTTCAACACCCCCGAGGCAAAAGGGTCGACTCCCACGTAGCGCTAAAACCCGCAACCCTCCTCACCCACCTCCCGGAGGTCACAAAAACGGATTTGGAGAGCGCAGGCCCCGCCCGGCCTTGCCCGCCCCCCCCATTCAGATGCCAAGGAGATAAGTACTTTAACAACCCTAAGACAGAAGTCTGTGGAGGCGCTTGTTAATAGCTTCAATACATTTCCTTGTGTTGTAAATTTCAGCTTTCATATCTTTCCAAGAAGTTCCTCCCACTATCTTGGCAGGGAG
>NW_007727231.1:63524-80199 GCF_000696425.1 Galeopterus variegatus
CGGTGGCTGCTCCCGGCGGCACTTCCGCCTCCGGCGCCCGGCCGGCGGCGCAGACCGGAAGCCCGCCGCCCCCACGGCGCTGACCCCGCCGCCGCCGCCATCTTGGGAGCGGATGGGGGGGAGGGGCCAGGCTCGCGGCCTACCGCCTCTCTGGGTGGGGTGCCCCGGCCTGTCATGCTTAGATGCAAGCGGTGCGGCTCCGGGGTTGGGGGCCCGGGGCCCTTCCCAGCCCTCATGTGCAGGAGCGGGCAGGCTCCCCGGCGTGAACATCACGGAGCCCTCCGGTCATCGCCCACACTCCCTTAGCTCACACTTTGTGCACGGACGGTTACAGCCCCAGCGCCTGTCCGACGTCGACACTCGACTGGACGAAGCTGCACAAAGCTGGCTCCCGGCCTGACAATCCTGGGCCAGCAGGCAGCACCACCCTCGACAGCTCCAGGCGCCGTTGGGGACAACCCAAGTCTGAACTCGACCTAAAGGCAGTTCTAGGCTGTCACTGTGTAATACAAATAGGCAAGTGCCAGTTGTCCTAAAGAATCGGTGGGTGCATAAAATCCATGCTATGAAGTCCCACATACTTTCTAGAGATGGGCTGCAAATTTAGCTTCCAGCTTTCCAGAATCCAGTTCAAAGAGAACAAGTGGTTATACGATTCAGGAGTGCATCCGAGGTGTCCGAGAGTAATTGTTCCCTACTATCCACTGTCCCATACCTCCTTCCCCCTGTTGCCTGAAATGTAACTTTTCTTTATAACACCCCATCCTTGTCTTCTTCATTTTAAAAACAACTGCTTTACTATATCTTCTTGTAGTAACAGAATCCCACCCCTTATAGCAGGACAAATCGCTGTCAAGCTAGGCTTATATTTCTTAGCCTGTCCTGCAGCAAGGTTGAGGCTATGTGCTAAAGTTTTTACCAGTGGGACAAGAGTGATAGTGATGTATGAAACTTATATGTCATGTCCTTAAAAGGAAATTGCTAAAATGTTAATAACTGGTGAATCTAGGTGTTTACTGCATTATTCTTTCACAAGTATTCAGGAGGTCTGAAATTTTCAAAATAAAAAGAAGAGGTTAAGAAAAGGAAATTGCTTGCTCTGCACCTCCTTTCTCCCCTTTCCTGCTGGTTGGAACATGGATGCAGCGGCAAGCCCCTTCAGTCATACAGGAGAGGCAAAACCCTGCCTAGGTCCTTGCTACTCAAGTGTCATCTGGGGACCAGCAGCATCAGCATCACCTGGGAGCTTGTTAAAAATGCAGAACCTCAGGCCCCACCCAGATCACTGAATTAGAATTTGCATTTAACTCAGAATCTGCATTCAATGGGATCCCCAAGTGAATTGTAAGCACACTGAAGTTTGAGAAGCACTCCCTAGGGGATGGCAGAGTTAACAAGATTCTGTTGTTTCCAGGGTTCTATGTACAGTATTATGAGATGAACTGGCAAAACTGAGGGCATATATGTATCCATTCAAACTTTAATAACTTTTTTTTAAACATATGAGAATATAATAACTATTTCACCAGAGCTTACTATGTGCCAGGCACTGTGCTGAGCATTTAACACAAGATCTCATTTATCCTCACAACAATTCTGTTAGGCACCATCCACCATGAATATCACATACAAGGGATAATCAAGGTAG
This sequence comes from Galeopterus variegatus, assembly GCF_000696425.1. Lineage (NCBI taxonomy): Eukaryota > Metazoa > Chordata > Mammalia > Dermoptera > Cynocephalidae > Galeopterus > Galeopterus variegatus. Next base: position 65,173 of record NW_007727231.1, read on the forward strand.
CTGTCCCCTAAAAAATCATCCCACCATCTCCCATTGTGTGCATTGCACTGACTCCACCCCCGTTCCAAAGTGGTCCCTAACTGGTCTAACCAATTAAGGTCATCCCGTTCTCCCTTGGCTTAGTGATTAGTTCAGGAATACTTTAATCAGCTCTCAGAACAGCACTGATGGGACCTCCAGGTCTTTGCCTTCCTGGTTTCTCTCTCTCTCTCACTGTGCTTTGAGATATTTCTTCCACTTGATCTAATAGGCTACTAGCTTTATAATGACCATCCTCTCCTTCAGTTTATCTACTGTGTGGGGTACTGAATAAGCAAGCCGACAAACTCCTTGCTTTTCTGGGGAAGCCAGCAGAGCTGGCATCCCTTTTGCCTACTTTCCCCCTTCTCTCTCCCTTTGAGGTCTGACCTTTGATTGAACCCAGGACCCTGGAAGCTTTGTAAATAAGAAATTTATGTTCTTATTTTGTTGATAAGTAGATAGCTATCAATCTTCAAGCCCCATGGCAGCTGAAAATGTTCTGTTCTATAAATAGCTTGGTAGCAAATATAATTGATTTAATCAATACGATTTGTTATTTTCACTGGCTTATAAAAAGGAACCTAAAATAAACTAAGATGCTTTCTTTGCAGGTCAGCAGCCTGGAAAAGTCCTCCTGATCTCATAAAATAGATCGTGTCTTTCTTCATTTCCCACTGTCTCCCCTCGGGGTACTGGTTGACAACATACTGAACTTATTAAAAAAAATAATAATAAGGTTTTTTTTTTCCCAGTTCCAGGAAGTTTTGCTATAATTGAATCTCCTCCAGTGAATTTGGGTAAAGCTGTCATTTCTCCCACAAGTTCTGTCTCACTGGGAGCCCCCTATTCTGAGAGTTCTGTCTGTTCCTTCTCCCTCTGGCTCCAAGGTCCCTTATTATTTTTCTCTTGCCTACTCATGGCACCTTTCACTCTCTGGCCATGGGTCAAGCAGAGAAATACCTTAAGGCACTACCAGCGGTGGAGGGCCAGCAGTCTCCTGTAGTCTAGCCACATACCAAGCTGCCAAGCAGTGGCACTTACTTGGAGGCACTTGAACAAAGGTCTTCAATTCCTGTCTCCCCAGCTGTACAGCCCTCTCCTAGCCTTGGAGATAGGGAGGTAATCAGGCTCCTCTGGTCCAGAGAAAGCAGCAAGCTACCATATACAAGAGCAGGCTCTGCCCTTCCTCTCTGAAGTCCCATGAATCTCCAAGGCCAAGATCTCTCCAGAAATTAAGGAATTTTAATTCTCACTCCAGGCCTCTTCCCCATGGTCTCCAGGCCCTTATGTGGTCCACAGAGGAACAAAGTCTAGTACTGCTGTCTTACTCTAACCCTGGGTGATCCAAAAACCTTCCCCTTCTGGGTCCAAGCAACTTGTGGCACTGCACTCTATTGGGGAAAGGTAGTCAGTAGATGGACGGGGCTTGGGAGGAAGAAAGAACAGCAGGGACTGGGAATCAGGTGTCCTCACCAATACCCAGACATTCAGATCATAAACAAAACCTTGTAACAAACCTGAACACTTTTCTGATCATTTCCTTACGGAAAATTCCTAGAATATTGGTTAAAATGATTTTAAATTAACCATATTTTAATTTGGAAAACAAACCCTAGACTGCATGCCAGAGAGGTTTTACCCATTCATTTTCATACCAAAAGTTGGGAAGGGGCCGGCCCCGTGGCTCACTAGGGTGAGTGCAGTGCTGTTAGTGCTGAGGCCGTGGGTTCGGATCCTACATAGGGATGGCCAGTGTGCTCACTGGCTGAGTGTGGTGCGGACGACACCAAGCTGAGGGTTGCGATCCCCTTACTGGTAAAAAAAAAAAAAAAAAAAAAAAAAGAGTTGGGAAGACTCCACACCCCTTACAGCAGGGCAAGTGGCCCACACTGTCACCAACATGGGGTATTATTCTTTACTTCTCTGCAATCTAAGTAAGAAAAAGTCATTGTTTTAATGTGCATTTCTTAGTAAGTTTGATCGTTTTTCTATTTTTATGAACCATTTATATTTTATCTTTACATAATGATTTTTACAGATGTGTCCAACATGATATTTTGGTTTACCTTGGGGGGCATTTGCTAACATTAAGCACTGTTTTAGAAATAATGCATGCTGGGCTGGCCCGTGGCTCACTTGGGAGAGTGTGGTGCTGATAACACCAAGGCCACGGATTTGGATCCCTATATAGGGACGGCTGGTTAGCTCACTTAGGAGAGTGTGGTGTTGACAACACCAAGTCAAGGGTTAAGATCACCTTACCAGTCATCTTTAAAGAAAAAAAAAGAAAGAAAGAAATAATGCATGCTTGTGCTAAGTTTTTAAAAAGCATAACAAAAGGTTATATGGCAAAACATAAGTTTCCCTCCCTCCGACTCTGAGTGTCAGAGTTCACCAGGTAACCATTGCTACCAGTTTCCTGGTATCTTTCAGAGACACTGTCTACATAGACAATTACTGATATTTTCATAAATAAAAAGCAAGTGTCAGCAAGATGGGAGCCAAGCTTGGATATGGGATTGTTTTCCTTCTTTCCTCACTTAAAGAGAGCCAACCACTCTGGATAGAAATGGCGACTGAGACGCACTCTTTGCCTTTCAGTCTATGTGTGATTGCACGTGGTTTGATAAGGATTTCAACAGAGGTGTTTGCTGTACAAACGAGAATGGAACTTCTAGAATGGAATGAGTGAATGCCTATTTGCTAAGCGTCTGCTATGTGCTAAATGCTGCTGATATTCCCTTTCTGTACTCATTTACTTCCCCAATGACCCTGAAAGATATGTACTCTCCATTTTATAAAAGATGAAACACTTTCCCAAAGTCACTATAGCATGCAGAATGATGCTCTTCTGCCCAGGGGCAGCCCTGAGCACCGCTCATGAAAGATGAAAGCTATGAAAGGAACAAACTGGTCCATCGGAAAGGCCATGATGCCTTCCCTTGGATCACAATGTTTCTGACTTAACCAGGAGGAAAGCCATACATTCCCCAAAACAACCTTTCCAGGCAGACTCCTGAAAACATTTTCCCTACAGTGCCAGAAACAAATCACGAACAAGCCACTTGATGGAAAGCCATCTAGACAGCTTGTTGACCAGCATCTTCTCTGCCTGAGAGGACTCTCGACCACCCTGGGAGCACTAGTGGAAGAGCAGAAAGGCTCCATGAGACTGGCATGAGGTGGAGTGGATTATTCCAACTTGTAGTTCTGGAGGGTTTGGCATGGATCAAAACCAGTACAACCAGGAACCAAATATGTTGCTTCCAAAGAAATTCTCCTTTGGTGTAAAATGTTACAAGTGTGTAAGATGGAACACCAAAGATGATACTGCTTCCTGCAATCAGAACCAAGACAGAGGTGGCAGAGGACGACCATGTGGCCACATAGCCCAGTCTCAGAGGATCAGTGTGGTACAATGGGAGGGTCTGGTTCTCCACTAATATTGTCAGCGTACCCTAAGACTGGGCTTACCAATCAGACTCACGAATGACTGATGCTTAAACCAAATGCTTGTTTGCTTGTTTATAGTTAGAGTGTCAGGAATACTCATATCCCTGTTTTACTTATCAAAAAAAATATACTCATTTACCCAAATGAAAGCATTTGTTTTACCAAAACCCCTCTATTATTCAGTACTAACAATTAAAAAAAAATTTTTTTGACAGGTCAAAAATGGGTTTCATTTAAGTAGATTTCCTCTGACTATGAAGACATCATTCAAGTAGGACCCAGAAGGTTTTGACTCACTCCCTGGAACTCTTCTCCCCATTCAGGCTGGCTCTGTGTCTCTTTCCTACAGGTACAGCCTTTCTGTATGCCGCAGGGGAGAAAGAGGCAAGGCCATCACTTTACTGGTGGCCATCCCATCTCTGTAACTCTTAGACCAGTGAGTCTCAGACAATTAAACCCCTGATCTCAGATGTCTCAATCATATGGGCACTTTGTGGGAAAAATTAGTTATATAAGCATGCAGTCCTCTAACCTACTATCCGACTCATCATGTTCTCTCTGTCCTCACTGCGTCAACCCTGCATTTGCTATAGATCTCATTCCCCTCTGAGAGTCTCTGGCTGCAGCTTCCAGTCACAAGAACTAATCAGTACTAGTAGGTCCAGAATCTTTCTCTGGAAGCATCTCTGACCTCGGTAACTGAAAAAGAATTCTGCTGGAGTTGACATAGAGAAAAGCCAGTTTCTGGGAATGGAACTGATGTGTTGGAGGTACGTTTTAGAGCCCTGAGCCCTTTTCTGATGAAGAGACTTCTGCAACATATATATTCTGGATTGGTCTAGCCTGTGGGAAAGTTTGTACTTATCCTTTTCCCACATGTGTTTGAAGCACCTTTCTCCTTGTCCTGGGATTCCCACGTGTTTCCTTTGGGACTCATTCCAATAAGGCCTATCTCTTAAATAGTTGTCAACAGATTCACTTGTGGCATACACTGTTAGTTACCTATCTGACATCTTTTCTATTTCCCCTTTTTTATTTTCCAACATGGCCCTGATGTTGTGCAGGTAGATGGTCAGGGGAGGCTGGTCCTTCCCTCAGTGTCAGGATGGGCACATGACACAATACATGTTTGCATGTATTTTTTGGATTCCACTGTCACTTTCACCAACATGCTAAGGATGGCAGAGGAAAAACATGGAAGCATTCGTACCTTGGTGGTGTCACTGAGCCACTGAATTAACTGACTTGTAACTGCCTTATCTTTGAACATTGCTTTGTTGGGTTTTCTGTTACACCTGAAACTATCCTATTTGATATTGCACCAAATCACACTACTTAAGTCGTCAACTCATAATGTTGTTTTAATAACCATGCAACCCATTCACTGAATAACCTTACAGGTACAGGCAGGTGCCTAGCACTAGAATAAGAAAATATGTCGAGACTTAGACTTTTTTACCAAGGATAACTTATCTTTTTCTCCCCCCCCCACCAAAAACCTTTGTAAACCAACAATTTCTTAAACTTACGTTATCTTATAATCTTTTAAATTACTCTCTGAGGTAGCTAGGCACTCTGAGCTCTTTGCAGCTGAGGAAAGCATAGATGTAAAATGGCCAAGATCACCCAAGCAATTAGTGGCAGAGCTTGGGAAGGAGCCCAATTTTGTGATTCCAAAACTCTACACCACTGCACCCAGTGTCAGTGTACACAAGAAATGTCTGGCACTAGGGCAGGTCGAACGTGAGGTATTAAGAGGCAAACAACGTCCCGCGAAGTCAACCAACGGTTCTACTCCCGCTGGAGACCCGCTGCAGCCGCGGGGGACAATCACAATGCCCTTAGAACACCTTGGGTCGAAGACCAGCAACCCGGCCTACATCAGTCTAAACCCTGTAACTGTAGCAGAAGACACCCCTACGCATGCCACGGCCCCGCAATGCGCTTAAGGCACAGAGGACTACTCAGGCCAAGGCTAGGCCCAAGATCCCAGGCCTCTCATTCCCCTCACCCCGGCCAGACTCAAATCTCAGGCCCACAGGGCACTGCCAGCCGAACCCACATTTTGTTACCGACTCTCTTTCGAATTCCGGAGTCTCCCTGTCTTCTGGCTTTCCTTTTTCTGGAAAACATGACGTCCCTCAGGGATCACCCGAACACTTCACTCCAGCCGGTCAGTAGGCCTAGAGCTCACCAGGGAGACCCCTCCAGCGGAACCGGAAACACTTGCTTGGATCCTCGGCTAAGGTGCTCGATTGGCCAACACAAAAGAAGCCCTGCCCCCTCGAAGCACGCTGGCCAATCAAAGGACAGGCTGGCGGATGCAGCGGGGGCGGGCCGCTTCCGGCCGTTTCCCCGCAGCCACTGCGTAGGGGAGCATGGGAGCGTGGGCGTTTTGCTTTGGTGGCAGCCTCGGTGGTCTCAGCTTCAGTGGTTGCGTCACAGTCTGGAGTCGCCTTCTGCTGCTTTTGCCTGGGTAGCGTGAGGCTTTCATTAGTCCTGGAGCGGTAAGTGGGCCTTTTTCGAGGCTGGGCCGGAGAGAAAAACAGTCGCCTTAGGTTCTTAAAGGAGATTGGGGGAATAGAGAGAGACTGGGGGTACGTGGAGGGGCTTTGCAGCCCGATTGGCCCCTGCAAGGACTATTCACTCTCCTCGCAGCTTTGTCCTGAAGTCCCTGTGGCGTCTTGAAGAAAGCATCCCCTCCTACACTCCCCTACATGGAGTCCACGCTCCCGACAACAGAGTCCCAGGTAAGACAAGGTACATTTTTCCTGTCCGGATTCGGTACCTACTTTCCGGCCTCTGCCGACCTCTCCCTTTGCAGGAGAGTTTGGCATGGCTGTCGTGATGGGAGTGAGCCTGAACCCCAAGTAGCCCTTTCCTCAATAGTCCTTTTCCTTCGTCTTGGTCCCTAGATGAGGCACGTAGAAGAAGTGGTTTACCGGCTTCTTCCTTTCAGAATCACCAACTGGGAGCAGAGCCCTCTGGAGGAGTCTGTAACAGAGTTTCTCAAAGTATCTTTGTGGAATGCTTCTCAAGCTTGCAGTAGGCTTCATTCCACTGTTGAATAATAATAATGCCCAGGTGATTCTGAATCACACCAAAGTTCTATTGACTTACAGGACCAGTAAATGTAGGGAAGGAGGAGTAGGCTTGGTTGAACTGCAGGAGAGCTTAGTAATGAGTGAACTCGGGAAGAAAGAGAGGAAATAGCAAAGGGAAGGATGTTGGGAGAACCCTAGAACCTCTGTCTCGTTAATGATTCTTCCTGGGCTGCCTAGTCTTCTCCTTTTTCTTAGAGCATCTTTTTTTTTTTTTTGTGGCTGTCCTGTGTAGGGATCTGAACCCATGACCTTGGTGTTTTAAAGATGAGCATAGAACATCCTTACTTAATGGTTTCCCTCCCCCAAGAGATGTTCCCTCATCTTTTCCTGGAGAGACTACATTTTCACAGTGTACTATCTTTATCTTTATATCACTGCCTCAAAATTTATGTCCATGTTTTACTCTCTCCTTCCTAACCCCTACTCCACCCCTTAGAATCCATTTATACCCTATTCCAACACTGGGGAGCCTTTTACACAAAACCCTTTTTTACCTTACATCTTCTGTTTTTAGCTCTTCCCAGCCTTCCTAGACTGAGTTGAGAGGCTGACTCTCCAGCCTCTTGTACTGAGATGGGCTCTCGTGTTGTTTCAGGGACCAATGCTGTTTGAGGATCTGGCTGTGTATTTTTCTCAAGAGGAATGTGTGAGTCTGGGCCCTGCCCAGAGGCCCCTCAGCAGAGATGGAACACAGGAATGTTTTGAGGATGTGCCCTTGATGGGTAAGGCAATTGTCTTTCCTGCATTTTGGAACTTTTGTCAGTTTAAGAATGAAAATTTCATGCCTTGTCCACATGTTGGTATGGTGGAATGGGAACTGTCCCTGGGCGATTGATGTGGATATGATAAGTTGCATGAGAGAACAAGTTTGATAGTATGAGATTATTTCTACAAGATAAAAATCCAGTATAGTACAGTGACAGTGGTTTCACATAAGCAGTGGCAAACCTGGTAATCTTCCCAAATATTTGTTATAGTCAGTTTACAGTTTTCCTTGGGAAACCCCATTAATACAGATTATTATCATTTGCTAATATCAGAAATCGATTTACTTTTATGTGGATGTTATGCCTTTCTCACTTAAGGGGAACTGTATGTAGAGGTATTCCTATGCCTGAGTAGATTTTATCTCTGAGTAGGGTTGAGTATCTAAACTATTCCATGACTCATATTTTCTGCTTCTCTGTTCCTCATGTTCATGTTTTCCTCTGTTTTCTTGAACATACGGAGGATTTTCATAATAGGTATTTTAACATTTATTTCTTTATTTTTGATTGTACATTATGGGGTGCAGAGTTGACTATTAGTATTTCTTTACAGTATGTGATGATCAAATCAGTGTATTTTAACATTTTTATGCTAGTTTTATCATTTCTGTCATTTCTGTGTTTCTATTGATTGAATTTTTTCTCCTAGTTATGGGTCATATTTCCCTGCTTCTTTACATGTCTGGTAATTTTTGATTGGATGTTGGACATTGTGAGTTTTATGATGTTGGATGATGGATTTCGTTTCATTTAAAAAAATGTTTTTGGACTTTGTTGTGGGATGCAGTTAAGTTACTTGGGATCAGTTCAGTCCTTTCAAGGTTTACTTTTTTGCTTTCTTGGGGTTCTGATCAGTTATTAGGGATGATTTGGCCTACTGCTAAAGCAGTGTTTTTGTAAACACTGTGTTAGAGTGCCCTTCCACTTTGGGTGGTAAGAACATGAACTATTGTGTGAACTCTGGGTATTGTTCTGTATATTTCTTTTTGGTGGTTCTTCCCATGTCCTTGGGTAGTTTCCTCATGCACTGGTAGTCAGCCAAAGTCTTAAGGGGACCCTTGAGCTCTTTCTGGGCAGCTGATTTTTCTCTGTTACTTTACTCTCAAATTTTAGCTGTCTTGGCTTCCCTGATCCCTGAACTCGGTCTCCTCAAATCAGCAAAACCACTGGGTACTATGTGGATTTCCATGTACTATACTGCGGCCCAGAAACCTTTTCCAGTCAGTGAGTTGGGACAATTATAGGACTTTGTTTCTTTGAAAGGAAAAGCCCTTTTTGTATTGGTATATTGGCTTTATAAATGAAGAATATTTGTAAAAATATTAAAAAGGAATGCTTTTGGCAGGCCCAAGTTTTGTCAGCCAGCCTTGCATTAACACTGGCTATTATTTGCCTGCTGTACACACAGTAGCTCTACCTTGATCTTTCCTCAGTGAGGAGTAAAGAAATTTTGGGGACCTCTCCTGTTGATGATAAAACTATTTCTGGTAACTTGTGTGTTCCTCTGTTGAGGTAGAAAAAGATTCACTTGACCTTTTCTTGATAAATATGAATCTCAATCTTTATTCCAATTAGGATTGCTCATCTGTCACTTGAGATAGCTTAAGTGATGAAAAGCTACAGTGATGAGACCCAAACAGACTAAACAATGCGATCTAATCAATCTAACTGGAAAACTCCACCTCTAGACAATGTCTATCAAGATTATCCTTAGTGCCTATGCTGTTGGACCCTGACTTAATTATAACTATTCTGTGCTCCTTCCCCTTGCAGATTCACCTAGAACTGGATCTTCTGGGAAGCCAGGAACCTGCTGGCTCCTGATTTTGTATATTTGTCAGTGTCAGGGTTATAGGATAACCCATCTATAGCTTCCTGGTCCTCTGTGTAACTACGTTAGCATGTTCTTTCCCCAGTATCACATGAAGGTGTTGTCTATATTTTTCTTTGTTTTGTTTTTACCAACAGGAGAGGAAAGCAAGACTGAGATTAACCAGCAGTTAAGTCTAGAGTCTATGGAACTTGAAGAGCTTGACTTAGAAAAGTACTCCATTGCTGCGCCCCTTGACCATTACCTAGAAAAATCCTCTGAGGATGAAGTTGGAAACCCTGAAAGGAAAATATCAGGTGGAACTTCCATCTGCAAGAAAAAGTTCATAAGCCTTTCAGTTACCATTGAAAACCACACCCCATTAGTAGAACTATCTCAATGTTTAGGAATCAGAACACTTTCTGAAATTCTTGAAATTCCCTGGGAAGAAGCCAAAACGGTGTACAAATGTTCTGAATGTGACCAAAGTTTCACTGATAATTCATACTTTGTTTTGCATCAGAAAATTCATTCGGGAGGGAAAAAATATAAATGTGGTGACTGTGGGAAGATTTTCAATCATAGAGCCAACCTGCGGACACATAGGAGAATTCATACTGGTGAGAAGCCGTATAAGTGTGCCGAGTGCGGTACCAGCTTCCGCCAGCCCTCACATCTGTCCCGGCACATGAATAGCCATGTAAAGGAGAAACGCTATACATGTGGCATATGTGGGAGAGGTTTTATGTGGCTTCCAGGACTGGCACAGCATCAGAAAAGCCATACTCCCGTAAAAGCCTATGAGTGTGCTAAAGGTGGTAAATATTTTGGTGAGAAAACACATCTTGCTTTGCATGAGAAAACACACACATCAGTCACCCAGTACCAGCACACTCAGTGTGTGAAGAGCTTTAGGCAGCCCTCACACCCTGCCCTCTCCGAGAAGGGCCAGGAGGATGATTCTGAATGCTGCAGCGATGATTTTGAAAATTTTTTCTCGTTTGCAAAGTTCAAACCCTTACAATGTTCTGAGTGTGATATGACTTTTCCTTCTTTCTCTGAGCTTATTTCCCATCAGAACATTCATACAGAGGAAAAGCCCCATACATGCAAAACATGCACAAGAAGTTTTACTTCAGACTCAGAACTTGCACGCCACCAGAGGAGCCACACAGGAGAGGAACCTTTTAAGTGTACCGTGTGTGGGAAAAGTTTCAGGGTGAATGTGCATCTCATTACTCACAAGCAAACCCATATGAAAAACACCGTGTGAATATAACAAGTTTCTGTTAAAGCTTGGGCTTTTCAGTATCTATACGGTGGAAAATAGTTCCTGTTTATGTGCCAGGCGCTGTGATAAGCACTTTATCCACATTCCACGTAATCTCACTACAACCTTGATTTAGGCAGCATTATTTCCATTTTATAGCTGAAGAAGCATACTCAATGTCATAAAGCTAATGAGTGAAACCAGGATTCAAACTTAGTTACTATTCAAATACCATTTGTATGAGCCAGAGAAAGAGAACTTTAAAAATTTTTTTAGTTTTCATTAAGACCAAGGCTTTTGCTAGAGTTCTTTTAATTTTGTTTATGTGGTTTTTAAGTAAGCTTTAGAAGGAGGAGAGTTTATTTATTTTCTACCAGTACTGCAGAGATAGTATCTAGGAAAGTAAATACTTATTTATCTGTTTTATACTTCTTTTTTTTACTATAATTATTTGAATGTAATTTTTGTATGAGACGATTATTGTTTTACATGTGAATTTCTAGAGTTCAGAAGCTTTTCCCCATCACCCTGTAAAAAGTTCCCAAATGAGTGGACTACTTGATAACTTGATGGCTGTTAGTATCCATGGAGTTCTCATTTTCAGATTTGATGCCAGGGGCAGGTACTGGCATTTATGACCCAAATGTTTGCAATGAGTTTTGGCAGTCTTAACTACAACCCTTTTCTAGAGGCTGGGCTTGACTTGGGGGAGGGGCCGACAGAGGGGGTGGGAATTACTTGCTCCTTTCTAAGGTGATTTGCCTCCAGATCTCTACTGAAGCACATTACCTGTTTTGCTATGAATAATCATGATTTTTTTAGTGAGCATGCTAGGTACTTTAGGTATGTTATCTAATTTATTCTTTATAATAAATCTGTGACAGAGAAGACTGTCCTTGTGTCCTAGTAAGGAAACTGAAGCCCTCAGAGGGTAAAGTGGATACTTTGCCCAGCTCAAAAAAATCACATTGTGGTGAAGCTGGCATTTAAACTTGGTTTTTTTGTGGCTCCGAAGGCCATGCATTCTGCAACACTGCGTTATTTGTTGTCACTCACGCCGTGCATCAGCACTGCAAACAGCCAGGAAGGCCGAGATAGGTGCGTGAGAACAGTCTTCACAGAGGCCACCCTGTGCGATTGCCTCTTGGCATTTTATCTTCACTTTCTTTGCACATCTAAAGCCTGACTTGCGTGTACAATTATAAAGCAACAGAAGACTCCCCAGGACTTCGAGTGCAAACTCCCATCTCTATAAGATCAGAGATGGCAAACTACAGAGTACAGTCCTGAAGGTTTGGCTTAAAAAAAACTAGCCATAACATTTCCTTTCCATCTCCAAAGAAAAATACATATAGAAAATTGTTAGATTTCAACCAAATAGTTGATAATATATAGGTCTTTAGATATTGCTATTACAGATATTGTAGCAAAACATTGTTAAATAGTAAACTTATTGATGTTAAAGAACACGAGAATGTTGTAAATATACATTTATATAGAATTTTTCTTTAAAGAAAAATTGTATACCTATCAGCAAAACAATATTTATATAGGATTTTGATTGGGATGTAAGAATGGTCTTATTCTATTTATATAGACAGTATAAAAGTACAGTATTTGCTAACATGGAATTATTGCCAGGAAATTTCATGAGCAAAAATAAAGGCCTCTTGAGGACTAATTGGATGGAGATTAGTACCTGGAAGGTGTCTTACAGAACAGCAGATTGAGAATTGAATATGCAAAAAGATGCTGGCTACTGCACACCTAAGCGCTTAACACTGATCATAGGCAGGAAGATAATTGTTGGTGAGTAAGCAAACTGAAACTAACAGCCCTAACCCAGCTTGCCTACTCTTTTTTTTTTCTTTTTGTCATTCTTGTATTTTGTTTGCAGATTCACAGGTGAGACCATGTGCTCTGTGTGTCAAGGTCAGACTTGGCTCTTTGTTTCTGATGTCTCTACTCTTAGGATAATGGATGCCAGTAAAGTGTTTTAAATTTCAGGGTCTTAAATTTAAAAACAAGGCTTTCTGTACTCTTCAACAGGTCTTTTGTCTGAGGTGCTTCGAATTGTGTAGAAAGATGGTCTCCGATTAAATTTTTTATTAGCCATCTCTGGGATATAATGATCTTCGTTAAATATCAACAAGAGCACCACCTCCCTGCTCTGCTTTTGCCCACAGTGTGAGAAACTGGCATCGTGCCTCATTAGCACATGTAAGGGGTTCTAATATTTCAGTTGAAGACTGAAGAGTTTCAGGGTGGGGAATGAAAGTGGGAAAGAGGCTCCTACTAACAGAGTTTCTGGAGAAACAGAGAGGAATCCTAGAAGGTACTTGAACAGAATGTGGCTGTTATAATAAATGGAAGCTGTCATCCTTTCCTTTGCTCTTAAGAAAGTATAGGAGAAGGTGAGAATTTATGCTGTAAGTTCTGTTCTGCACCTCAATATGGAAATTCACCTTTCCAAATGAGGCTTCCTTCATAATTAACCTCTCAGTTTTTGCAGTTTTCTTTATTTCCAGATTTTGGAAGATAATTCCCAAGCTCCATAAAAGATTAGAAAAATAGCACTTTTACAGAAACATTAACATATACATGGGTATAATTAAAATGGCTTTTTGGTATAATATTGTTAATGATTGGTATACAGAACAAAATGAGAAAAAAAGACAAAACGTGAGTGTTAGTTACTGTGAAATAGGCATATGTTCAGTTGTTGCCTTATTGTGCACATGTACCTAAAACATTTGCTGGATGTAATTCTAGCTGGTCTGTCCCCAGGGAGTTGAAGGAAGATGTGTGTTTGCCGGTGAGATTCAGGCTGTTTCTATGATGATGGCTTTTTCACCCTTCTACTTACAATGCCAACTTATGCAGACAGATTCCATAAGATTGTCATGAACTCAGAGATATCATTAGCCTACTATGTTAGGTGCTCTTAAATACTGGATAAAAGTTAATACAGGGATGAAAAACTAAATGAAAGAGTTCGTTGCTATGAATGGTTGGTTAACTACATTTTGCAGCGTGGACACTGACACACTATGCAGAGTGAAAACTTAGTGCTGAAGATATGAACTCTTGAACAAATTCCTTAGTTTTTGTTTTTGGTGCAGTGATGAAATCTGTACTCGAGAGTTCCTTAACATGATTGCTGGAATGTCAGGTTCTGTTAAACAGTCATCATTGATGAAAACAGCATTTTTCCAATAGAATTCAGATGTCAAAAGTTTACATTTTGTAATTTAAGAAATTGTAGAATTTAGTTGTTGTTCTTGAAGGAGTTGTATTCAAAATAGTTTTGTTTAGAGCTCTGTTGATACAGGTAATAGTCTATTCACATCTCCCCATTTAACACAGAAAGTGACTAACCCAATAGTTCAAGGAGTTAAAACTAAAAACAAAGGACATTTCACAGTGAGAGTTATTTTGATTCTGACTCCTAAGATTCGATATAATTAAGTGGCAGTGTTCTAGTGACTACAGTATAAGATGTCACAGCATAAGATGTCATACAATCTGAAACTGCAGATTTTGCTCAAAATAATCTGCAATTTACTGCATATGTGTACAAAGGGAAACAGCAGGTTATAGTTTATCTGAATAAAGAGTATTTTGAATGTTAAATTTGTTATCCCTGTGGGATCTCAGTAAGAAAGTATTTTTGCTTTGACTGTGTTAAAAAAGTAACTAAATGATCTTTGTTAGAAATGTGTATATTCATCTGCTTTAGTTTTGTAGATTAGGAGAGCTATTGATCTGATATAAAAGTAAGCATCACCCATCTTTCCAAGGCCCATCTGACTACAGGTGTTTTGTCTTTTATTTTTAAGTTGACATCCCTCCTTGCATGAACAGGCTAGGGAGGAGGGGGATGTGATATAAGTATTCATTTATATAAACCTAAGAATATGCTGTAATCTCTAGTTCCTTTGAATACCTCAGAAGTATGTTTGTTGTATTGCACTTCTACTGTTTATTTGTTTAATGTTTTAATATTACTGTTTTTGGTGCATTCTCATCATTCTTAACTCTAGATTGCAAGCTCTCAAAAGGCGGTGATCGTCTATCTGACGTGCAATTTGGCATCTAATAAATACAATTTTATGATGATGGCAAGGAGGTAAACTTTTTTTAATACTTAAGTGATTTCAGATGGTGAATTCTGAAGACTGGAGGGATTGTGGTTTGGAGAGGGTGAATAAATAATTTCATGCCACTTAATAAAGGAAGTAAAATCTCTTGCTCCCCGGAACTCAGTGGAAAATTCCAGCAGTATTCCGAGACGCAGCACTAGAGGTGGTTCTCCCAGTCTTCGCTGTACAGCAGGAGTACAGGGCCAGGTACCCGCGGCTCCACAGGGCAGCGACTGCCCGGCGTGTGTTGCCACTTAAAAGCCAGGAGTTAGGGCTAGGGGACCCGGGGAGTAGGACTCCCAGAAGGCTTCACGCGGCCTTGGGAAGATTTTGGTCTCCCTCTTATCCACCAGCCGCACAGGCCAGCGGAAATACCAATGAGAACCGGAAGCTGTGCGATCGCTTCCGGTGCCCGCTTCGATAGCGCCTGCGCACTGCTTGGGGGGGGGGGGGGGGGGGG
>NW_007727231.1:80585-183964 GCF_000696425.1 Galeopterus variegatus
GGGGGGGGGGGGGGGCTGGCGAGCAGTGGGGATCCCGTGGCAGAGTTTGGCCAGGCGTCTGTCCCCAATCCATCGTAGACTGCTAGGCAGTCTCCTCTTAAACCTGGCAGCGGGTGTGAGCATTTGCCAAGGGGCTCTTCAGAACTATGGCTTCACACCAGCAGGAGGACAACGCGGGTGTGACTGTCCAGGACAAACCCAAATCTCCATCCAGTGATTCTAGGCACTGACCGCGCTGGGACAGGGGAGCCCCATGCCACCTTCCGGCTCTGTCCCCATTATTGGCAGTGCGAAGTTACGGCGCGTTCTGCATGTGTGTCTCTGGCTTGCTGAAAGGGGTGCTTTGTGCTTCTCACTCATTCTAGTTAGAGTATCTTCTCTCTCTAAACAGCACCAGTCTCCCTTTAGGCTTTTGGGGTTGCTCTGCAGCCAAATTCTAACGTGCTTCTGGTTAGCTGGAGTGTATCCTCAGCTCACCTTGGGTAAATGGTCTCCCCAAGTGAGCTTTCCCACTTCCATGGCTACAAAGACCTGACTTTATGTCTCACACAGATTTTTTCTCTCCCCCACACCCCATATTTCTATATTCAAGTCCCTACCAGAGCTTGTGCTTTGGATATCTCTTAGGCATCAAAACGCATGTCCAGAACTGGACTTATGCTTTCAGCCCCTCATCTGTTTGCCTCCAGTGTGGTGTTGCCTCCACACAATTGTTCATGCTATCAGCAGACATTCCTTTATTCTCCCCTTTTGCTATGGTTTGAATGTTTGCGTCCCACCCTAATTCATATGTCTAAATCCTAACCATCAAGGAGATGTTATTAGGAGGTGGAGCCTTTAGGCGGTGATTAGGTTATGAAGGTAAAACCCTAATGACTGGGATTAGTGCTCTTATAAAAGAGACTGCAGATGGGCTCCCCTCTCCCCTATCCCCTCAATTAGAGGGTGGTGCTGATAACACCAAGGTCCAGGGTTCGATCCCTGAACCGGCAAGCCACCAAAAATCAAAAAGGAGACTTTTGAGAGCTAGCTAGCACTTTCCATCATTAGAGGACCTAGCAAGAAGGTGGCATCCATGAAGCAGCCCTCAGCAGACACTGAATCTACCAGTTCCTTGATCTTGGTCTTCCCAGCCTTTAGAACTTTGAGAGATAAATTTCTGTTGTTTATAAGCTACCCCGTGTATGGTAATTTGTTATAGCAGTCGGAATAGGCTAAGACATCTTCTCATCTAATCATCCAGTCCTGTGGATTCTACTTCAAAAATTTTACCCAAACCTGTTTTTCTCTATCTTCACTGTCCCCACCCTTATACAACAGTACTCACCCAGACTGAGTAAAATAGCCTGCTGATATCTCTCACGTTACTCTTGTTCTCTGCCATCACAGCTCACAGATCTGATCGTGTCACCATCGAACTTAACATCTTCCACTGGCTTCCCATTGTCCTTAGGATAACATCTAAAATTTTCAGTGTTTCCAACCCATCACTTCCCTGTTAGCTTCAACTCCAGCTGTTCTCTTCTTTCTTCTCTTTCTCTCCTCCTAAAATTGCACTTTCAGTTCATCATATATACCACACTCCTTACTTCCTTAAGAACTGTGCACATACTTTTTCTTTTACCTAGAACATCCCCCTCCATCCCTACGTCTTTTGTTTTACCCCCCTTATAGCAATTACCATGCTTGTAATTAATGATTTAATTGTCTGTATGAGGGCAGGAACCAGGCAGATGTAGTGCTTAAAATTATGCAGTGAACAAAAGAAACTTCTATGGCTATGTCACTTTTATACTGCTTGTTGCAGCTGAAAGACTTACAGAGGAAAAAGGGGAATAGTCATTGGTGATGTCAGTTATAAATATGCAGGCGGTGTAACAGAACAGACTCAGAGAAACTGTAAGGAGTTGAGAAAAAAACTTTTAAGAAATTTCCCAAGGATAAAGATAAATTTTGCTATAGAATTGAATGGACTAAATTAGCAAAGATGCACAATTGCTATATCCATGTTTGAAAGAAAGGAAGTAAGAGTGATGTTTGTGTTTCAAATAGAATTGTGTTGAGCTAGTATAGTAGAGGAGATTTGAGCAGTTTGGGTCTACATGAGTGCCCTGAACCTTCTAGAAGGAAAGTAGTAGTGATTAAAGTAACTCTTATCACTGCATGCAAGAAAACAGTGGGTTTAGAAGTTAGCCAGCCCGATAATATCATTGCCTGTGCTGTTCCCATCCTAGAAGATCTCCTCAGTGGGAGAGGAACAAACACCCAGGGTGGGCAGAATGATGTTACACCTAAAGGATAGACTGCTCAGGAAATTCCAAGAGGGGAAACTGCTGATACCTTGAATACCATGAAACAAAAGGTACTTGGCCACCAGGTCTACATATCTGTTATAAGTTTCATTTGACTGATTGGACATCAGCAGGATGACATAATAGTAAGCTCCTGACTTTCCCTCCTTCCATGGATGCACCAAGTAAAACATCTACATATGGATCAATTCTCTCTGAGAGAAATCCAGAAACTAGTTGAGAGATTCCTACACACTGGGCAACTGAGAAAATGTCCACATCAAAATGGCAAAGGAACACCAACTAGCTGTAAAAAACCAAAACCAAAATACAACAACTGGAAAACGGGAAAGGAAAAGCCAAGACACACACACACCACAAACCCAAACCTAGGCACACCATCTTACAATTGGGAGAAAATCCCCAAATCCTAGCTTCCTGAGGAGTGAAGGGTGTGGGCCACACATATAGCTCTCCAACTTTTATAGTTCCCACTTAAGGGTTTGGCTTCTAAGTCACCTTTACTGGGAGTGAACAGAGTTCAACTTTGTGAGTCTCCTGAGACCAGAGATAAAAAGGTTGTTTTAAATACATCTGTGACCACTCCCATGGCTATCCCCAGGGTCCATTTTTGCAAGCAGGCAAAAATGTCCAGTTCCCAGTTTCTCCATTAAAGGAATTTGTCTACACACTTTCCCGGCTGCTACCTGGGGATAGGGCTTCTAACTAGCTTGCATCTGGGAACCAACAGGGCGGGCAAACAATAGAACTCATGGATCCTGAACAGGCATGTGAACACTTCACTGGCCTTCTCCCACCACCTACTCTCCTCACCATCCAGAAATAAAGCCAGGCCTCCAGCTTCTCCCTGGGAGGAGTTTGTCCACACATCAGGCACTCCAACTTTTACAGCTTCCACCCAAAGGACTAGCTCATAATTCGTCTGGTTCTGGGAATTGACAGGATTCTACATTCACATGTTCTATGGACCACAGAGAACAAAAGAGGTGATTTTAAATGGGTGCATGACCACTTCTAGCAGCTATTTTCCCCAGCTCAGTGCAAAGCAAGCAGGCAGAAACACCCAGCTCCTAGTTTCTCCCTGGAAGGGGTTTGACTGTACACCTTAACATCCCAACTTTCCCAGCTGCTGCCTGTGGGTTGGGCCTTTCATTAGTCTGCATCTGGGAGCTGGCAGGGCATGCAATAAGTAGTCCTCTGGGAGCCTGAATGGTGGTGCAGTCACTTTCCACAATTCCTCCCACTGGCTCACACTAGAGATGGAGCCACCTCTCCAACTATCTGACCTGTCTCTGAGAGCAGTTGGAAGCCAGCATTTCCTAGGCCCCTGGGGCAACAAAGAGCAAAGCAATGGGATGAAAGAGTATACAGTCTGAAAGAGAATGCAGGCATTTCTCATAGATTCTCTCCCAAGCTTAATGTCGATCAAGTGGGAGATGAGCTCCAGCTCCCAGCTTCTCCCTGAGGATGGAAGGAACTGGAACACACATCTAACATCCCCAACTATTCCAGCTGTATCTCAAGGGACTGGCCTCTAACTCACCTGACTTGGGGCACTGATGGCACTTGGTGGATCCTAATCTCTTGGGGCTACTAAGAATAAAGGTAGCAGTTTGCATAAACACACAAGTTTGAGAGGCACCTATAATTTTTGATTGGGCTGATTGGTGAGGTTCATCTCCTGCACAAAGCCAGTTCTCAAGACTGGGAGAGGGGATTGTCTTATCTAATGCACAGAATCCAACACAGAGATTCAAAGAAAATGAAGAAATGGAATATGTTCCAAACAAAAGAACAAGCTCAATCTCTAGAAACTAACTCTAAAGAAATAGAGATAAGTGAATTTCCAGTAGAGAATTAAAAATAATGGCCATAAATATGCCCACTTAGGTTAGGAGAGCAATGCATGAACAAACTGAGAATTTTTTTTTAAAGATGACCAGTAAGGGGATCTTAACCCTTGGCTTGGTATTGTCAGCACCATGCTCAACCAGTGAGCTAACCGGCCATCCCTATATAGGATCCGAACCCAGGGCTTTGGTGTTCTCAGCACCACACTCTCCCGAGTGAGGCATGGGCCGGCCCTCAAACTGAGAATTTAAACAAAGAGATAGAAAATATAAAAATGTACCAAACAGGAATAATAGAGCTGAAGAATATAATAACTAAACTAAAAAATTCAGTAGAGGGGTTCAACAGCAGACTAGATCAAGCATAAGAAAGGATCTACAAACTTTAAGGCAGGTCATTGGAAATCATCCAGTCAGAAGAGCAAAAGTAAAAAAGAATGAAAAGGAGTGAAGATAAGCTTAAAGGGCTAATGGGACACCACCAGGCAGACCAGTATATGCATTATTGGGTTTTCAGAAGAAAAAAAAAAAGAGAGAAAAGGACAGAAAAGCTTATTCAAACAAATAATGGCTGAAAACTTTTCAAATTTAGGGAAGAAAATAGAAATCCAGATCCAGGAAGTCCAAGAGGTACCAAATAAGATGAAACCAAAGAAAGCCACACCAAGACACATTATAATCAAATTGTCAAAAGTTAAAGACAGAGAGAATTTTGAAAGCAGTAGGAGAAAAGCCACTTCTTATGTACAGAGTATCCTCCATAAGACTATCAGCAGATTTTTCAGCAGAAACCTTGAAGGCCAGAAGAGAGTGGGATGATATATACAAAGTGGTGAAAGAAAAAAACTGCCAACCAAGAATCCTATACCCATCAAATACATCTTCCAAAAATAAAGGGGAGATAAAGATTTTTTCAGACAAACAAAAGCTTAGGGAGTTTATCACCACTAGATCTGCCTTACAAGAAATGCTAAAGAGAGTTCTTCAAGTTGGAACGAAAGGATGCTAAACACAAACATGAGAGCACAGAGTATGAAACTCACTGGCAAAGGTAAATATATAGACAAAAACAGAATATTGTATTACATAACAGTGGTGAGTAAATCAATTTCAATTCTACCATAATAGTTAAAAGTCAAAAGCATTTTAAAAACAACTGTAACTGAATTATATTAATGGGTACATAATCTAAACAGATGTTAATTGTGACATCAGGAACATATAAAGTGGGGAGAGGAAAAGTAAAAGTAGAGTTCTTGCATGCAAGGGAAGTTAAGTTGTTGTCAGCTTAAAACAGACTTATAACTATAGATATTTTTATGTAAGCCCCTTGGTAACTAAAAAGAAAATACCTACAGAAGTTACACAAAGATAAAGAGAAAAAAATAAAAACCTATCTGTAGTGGATTGAATTATGTACCCCCAAGACTCACTGAGGCTTGAATTGTCTCCCAAGTTTTATGTATTAGAAACTTAGTCCCCACTGTGACTGTTAAGAATATTATGGTAATTGAAAGGTGGAGCCTTGAAGAGGTGATTAGATTGTAGGACCACGCAGTAGTGAATGGATTGAAAATGGTGGTTGGGGCATGTTGCTTTGCCTCCCATGGATTTGTCACCCCTTTTCCCCTGGGTGACGCAGCCACCAAAGATTACTCAAAGCCCATCTATTCTGAGCAGTGAGAAGCCCTGAAAAGGGGTTAATCTCCCAGAACCCTCAAGAGCAAGGCATTCCTTCCATTTGGGAAATTAACCACGAATTGGGGCTCTCTTCCCGCATTTATTCTCCAGACCAGGAAGTTACAGGAAGAGAACATAGGTGGGGTTTTTGCTAAGTATAGTTTACCAAGTTTAACAATAGAAGCTGGTAACATTCAGTAAGAAAAGCAATGTGACATTCCATAATGCAATTTTCAAGACATTAAGTTGATCCGCCAACAAAAGCTTGATTTTAGCAAACATTCTCTTCTTACAGCAATTTCCCAGCATCTTTACATATCAGTCAGTAACCTGTCTGTTCTTTGAGCCAGCAACCTTGCTGTGCTACAGTTTTTTATCTTACAACAGAGACTAGCCTGGGGAAAATTTCCTGTCCCCTGCAAGGTCAATATTTTATATGTACTTTTAAGAAGCTAGGCCAAACTGGAAACTGCAAGGCTTTGGAAAACCAGGCCCTGTGAAATACATTTGCTTTATGTATACTCCACAGGGGCATGGTTCTGAGGGCTTTAAAACAAGAGGAGAGTCTGTCTTTCTCTCTCTCTCTGCTCTCTCTGCTTCTGCCATTTTGCAATGTGAGACCCCTGGGTCACTGTCACCACCACCAGATGGACTTTGGACTTCCAGCCTCAGAAACTGTAAGGAATAAATTTAATTTTCTTTATAAATCATCCAGTTTCAAATATTTCTGTTATAGCAACACAAAATGGACTAATATACTACCCATACAAAAAACAATGAAACAGAAAAGAAACCAGTGAAAGAGGGACAAAATAACAAGACAAACAGAAAATCGTTAACAAAACGGGAATAGTAAATCCTTCCTTATCAATAATTACCTTAAATGTAAATAGACTAAACTCTTCAATAAGAAGATACAGACTGGCTGAATGGATTTTTAAAAAAATATCCAACTGTAAGCTGTCTACAAGACACTCACTTTAGATTCAAGGACACAAAGAGTCTGGAAGTAAAGGGATGGAAAAATATTCTGTGCAAATGGCAACCTTTTATTTATATCAGACAAAGTAGACTAAGTCAAAACTGTCTCTAAAGAAAAAGAATGTCATTACATAACAATAAAAGGGTCAATTCAGCAGAAGATATGACAATTTTAAATACGTATGCATCCAACATCAGAGCATCTAAGTACACAAAGCAGATATTGACAGATTTGAAAGGAGAAATTGACAGCAATACAATAATACTAGGGGACTTTAATACTCCATTTTCAATGATGAATAGAACAGGTAAGGAGAAAATCAATGAGAAACAGTGGACCTGAACAACATTATAGACCAAATGGACTTAAAAGACATATACAGAACTTTTCACCCAATAGAAGAATACACATTCTTTTCAAGCACACACACAAAATTCTCTGGGATATATCACATGTTAGTTCACAAAAGAAAACAAATTCAAGAAGATCAAAATCATACCAAGGACCTTTTCCTACCACAATGGAATGAAACTAGAAACCAATAACAGTGAGAAAACAGGAAACTTCACAAATATCTGAAAACTAAATAACACACTCGAACAACCACTGGGTTGAAGAGGAAATGAGAACAGAATTTAAAAACTATCTCAAGACAAATGAAAACACAACTTACCAAAACTTATGGTATGCATCAGAAGAAGTACTAAGAGGGAAGTATATAGTGATAAATGCCTACATCAAAAATGAAGAAAGATCGCAAATAAACAACCTAACTTTACACCTTGATGAACTAGAAAAAGAACAAACTAAACCCAAAATTAGCAGAAGAAATGAAATAATAAAGATCAGAGCAGAAATAGATCAAGTAAAAAACAGAAAAAGTATAGAAAAAAATAACAAAACATTTTAATTTTGAAAAATTAAACAAAATTGACAAACCCTTAGGTAGACTAATGAAAAAGAGAAAATACTCAAATAAATAAAATAAAAGATAAAAGAGGAGACATCACAATAAATTCCTAAGAAATAAAAAGAATTGTAAGGGACTATTATGAACCATTATATGCTAACAAATTGGATAACCTAGAGGAAATGGATAAATTCCTATGAACATATAACCTACCAAAGCTGAATTAAGAAAGAATTGAAAGCCTGAGCAGAACAATAACAAATGTGGAGATTGAAGTAGTAATCAAAAACCTCCCAACAAGGAAAAGCCCAGGACCAGATGACTTCATGGGTGAATTATACCAAACATTCAAAGAATAATTAATACCAATTCTTCTTAAATTCATTTAAAAAACAGAAGTAGAGGGAATACTTCCAAACTCATAAGGCCAGCATCACCCTGATGCCAAGGTCAGACAAGGACACACAAGAAAAGAAAACTATAGGCTTATATCTCTGATAAACATAGACACAAAAATCTTCAATAAAAATACTAGCAAACCAAATTCAACAATACATCAAAAACATTCTACACCATGACCAAGTGGGATTTATACCTGAGATGACACAAGCTTGGTTGTGGAAATCAATCAATGTGATACACCATATTAACAGAATGAAAGATAAAAACTGCATGATTATCTTAACAGATGCAGAAAAACCAATTGACACAAAGTTTAACATCCTTTCACAATAAAAACTCTCAACAAAATAGGTTTATAAGGAAATTTCCTCAATATGATAAGAGCCACTTATGAAAAGCCTATAGTTAACATCAATGAGGGAAAATTAAAATGTTTCCTGTAAGATCTGATACAAGGCAAGGATGCCCACTCTCACTACTTCTATTAAACATAGTACTGGAAGTACTCACAAGAGAAATCAGACAAGAGAAAGAAATAAAGGGCACCCAATTCTGAAAGGAAGAAGTAAAAACATCCTTGTTTGCAGATGACATGATTCTATATATATAGAAAATCCAAAAGACTCCACCAAAAAACCGTTAGAACTAATAAACAAATTCACTGAAGTTGCAGGATACAAAATAAGCATACAAAAATTAATTGCATTTTTTACCACTAATAATGACTTATCTGAATAGAAAAATCAAGAAAACAATCCCATTTATGATGATATCAAAAAGAATAAAATACCTAGGAATAAATTTAACCAAGGAAGTTGCTATGGGTTAAATGTGTCCCCCAAAAGTTCCAATACATATACTGGAAACAATCTCCATTGTAACAGTGTTAAGAGGCTGGGAAATCCTATTGTGGTCATTGAAAGTGGGACATTTAAGAGGTTATTAGATTGTGAAGACTACACTCATGAATGGATTAATCCATAGATGGTTTAATGAATGGTCAGGGGTTTAGTTCTGATCGCTGTATCAGGAGAGTAAGAAAGGATGTTAGCTCTCTTTTTCTTAGCCCATTTTTGCCATGTGATACTCTGCATTGCTATGGAGTGTCACTGCCAAGAAAAAGGCCCTCACCAGATGTTTTCCCCAGTCTTTGGACTTCCAAGCCCCCAAAACTGTAAGAAATAAACTTTATTTCTTTATAAATTACCCATTTTCAGGTATTTTGTTATAAGTGGCAGAAACGGACTAATTCAGAAGTGAAAGATCTATACACTGAAAATTGTAAAACATTGATGAAAGAAATTGAAGAAGACACAAATAAATGGAAAGATATCCTGTGTTCATGGTTGGAAGAATTAAAATTGTTAAAATGTCCATACTACTCAAAGCAATATACAGATTCAATGCAATCCCTATCAGAATTCTTTTGGTATATTTCACAGAAATAGAAAGAAACATTCTAAAATTCCTGTGGAACCACAGAGGACCTTGAATAGCCAAAGTAGTTTTGAGAAGGAAAAAAAAAGTTGGAGGCATTACACTTCCTGATTTGAAATTGTATTACAAAGCTATAGTAATTAAAACAATATGGCACTGGCATGAAAACCTACATAAGGACCAATGGAACAGAATAGAGAGCCCAGAAATAAACCCCAGCATATATGGTCAACTAATTTCCAACAAGGGCACCAAAAATACATGAGAAAAGGATAGTATCTTAAATAAACGGTGTTGGGAAACCCAGATATACACATGCAAAAGAATGAAATTGTACCCTTACCTTACACCATCTACAAAAGTCAACTCAAAATGGATTAAAGAGCTAAAAGTAAAATCTGAAACTCTAAGACTCCTAGAAGAAAACACAGAAGAAAAGCTATTGGCCTTGGCAATGATATTTTGAATATCACACCAAAAGCTCAGGCAACAAAAGCAAAACAAAAACAAAAACCAAAACATCAAACTATAAAGCTACATCAAAGCAAAGGAAACCATCAACAAAATAAAATGGCAGCCTATGGACTGGGAGAAAATATTTTGCAAGCCATGTATCTGATAAAGGGTTAATAACCAAAATATCACACAATTCAATAGCAGAAACAAACAAACAAACAAAAAAATGAAAAACCACTTCAAAAATGGATAGAGGACCTGAATGGGCATTTTTCCAATGAAAAGATGAAAATGGCCAACAGATGTATGAAAAGGTGCTCAACATCACTAATTATGAGGGAAATGCAGATCAAAATTACAATGAGATATCACCTCATACTTGTTAGAATGGCTATTACCAAAAAGACAAGAGATGAGTGTTGGCGAGTGTGTGGAGAAAAGGGAACCCTTGCGCAATGTTGGTGGGAATGTAAATTGGTACAGCCACTATAGAAAACAATATGGAGGTTTCTCAAAAAATTTAAAATATGACTAACATATGACCTAGCAATCCCTCTTCTGGGTATATACCCAAGAGAATGAAATCAACATCTCAGAGATACTGTGCTTCTATGTTCACTGCAACATTATTCGCAATAGTCAAGATATGAAAACCACCTAAGTGTCCATCAACAGATAAATGGATAAAGACATTGTGTTATATACATGTACAATGGATATTATCCAGCCTTTGAAAAGGAGATCTTACCATTTGCAACAACATGGATAAACTTGGTGGACATTATGCTAAGTGAAATAAGCCAGAAACAAAGAAAAATACTGCATGATTTCACTCATATGTGGAATCTAAAAAAAAGGTCAGATACATAAAAACAGAGTAGACGGTGGACTGATTGGCCAAGCTTGCTTCTCATGTGCTCTTCTGGAGCTGAGGTTGAGGTAGACCCCATTAAAATCACAGGGATTAAGTGTGAAGGAAGAGGTGATGCTGCAAGGGACACTTGGGATACTCTTAAAAGAAGGACAGAAGATGGCTGCATGGGTTAAAAATAACAGGTAAGGGCTGGCCAGTTACTCAGTGGTTTAGAGTGAGGTGTTATAACACCACGGTCAAGGGCTGGAATCCCTGTACCCGCCAGCCTCCAAAAAAAAACCCCAAAAACCAGGGGCTGGCCCATGGTTCACTCGGGAGAGTGTGGTGCTGATAACACCAAGGCGGATGGTTCGGATCCTATATAGGGATGGCCGGTTCGCTCACTGGCTGATCGTGGTGCTGACAACACCAAGTTAAGAGTTAAGATCCCCTTACAGGTCATCTTTTTTTTTAAAACAAAACAAAACAAACAAACAAAACCCCAAAAAACAAAAAACAGGTAAGTCAGAGCAGAGTTTCAGAGAGGTGATTAGAATGGTTGTAAACATGGCTAACACTAATCAAGAGCTTGGTTATGTATCAGGCCATCCTGTGCTAAGTAAGCATTTTCCCTTGGTTATTTCACCATTATTTATTACATTTTACACATCAGGAAATGGGGCTGGATTGTAGGGTATATTGGGAAGTAGGAGGAGGCAGGATGGAAGGTGCATTGAAGGTGTGCTGTTAAATCACTCAGCTTCCTATAAGCTGTATTAACTCCAGAAAATGATGGAATCTGACTAACCAAATGCCAAGAGGATAGTCACAGTCTACCTCCAAGTATGCAAGGGTCAAGGGAGATGCTGTGAGGTATATCTCTGTGGGGAATCATTGCAGCCATCAATG
Source organism: Galeopterus variegatus (assembly GCF_000696425.1). Classification (NCBI taxonomy): domain Eukaryota; kingdom Metazoa; phylum Chordata; class Mammalia; order Dermoptera; family Cynocephalidae; genus Galeopterus; species Galeopterus variegatus. Next base: position 92,377 of record NW_007727231.1, read on the forward strand.
CCTGTCCTGTCAAGAGACCTAACTACGCAAAGTAGATCCTTCCCTAGTCACTTCCAATCGCGACATTCCTGCTTAATTTTTCTTCTTAGGAGCTACAGTTGCAGTTTTACATCTGTCTGTGTAATTATTTGATTCATGCGTTTCCCCCTCTAGACTGGGCTTTCTAACGAGAGCAGGCACGTCATCTGGGTTCACCAGAGTACCTCCAGCACCTAATAGTGCCTGGTGTGTAGCAGATATTCAATAAATATTTGACATATGATTGAACGAGCTTAATAAACGAACCTCCTCCAGGGCAGCCCGTTTGCTCCAGGCTCAACCGTCCCAAAAGAGCAGCAGCACACCGCCTCCAGGGCCAAGCGGGGAAGAGCCGGCGAGAACTACATTTCCCAGAGGGCGCAGCGGCTGTCCTGCCCCCCCCTCTTCACACTGACAGCTGGGACAGGCAATGGGAGGCGAGGTTTCCTCGGACGGGTTGCCCAATCAGAGGGGAACGTCCAGAGCACTTCCTGTTGAGGCCCCGCCCCTCATCCTCGGTCCGCTTTATCTGCAGGTGCAGATGCTCGGAGGGACCTGCCAGGTTCCTCCTGCTCCGCGGCAGGGACTTACCCCTATCGGATTCTTGTCCGATGTCCCTGGGTGACCCTGGGGAAACCGTCCCCTCCTGCCTCGCAAGACTCGGGCCCAGCGGAGGAGGCGTGCTCGGCTGCCGTCTGGCCCCCGGTGATGGGCTCCTGACACAGTGGCGGGGCAGGAAGGCAGAGACAGGATCTTGATGTGATCTGCATGATGAAGATAACTCTGCAGGCAAACGATCAGACTGGGCCTAGCCCGGAGACGACAGACACTCAGGAGGCTGCTGGAACAGCACTGGTGAGAGATGAGGAGCTGGAACAGGGTCACGGGAATGAGCAAGGGACGGTGATTTCTAGACAGACTGAGGAGGGAGAAGTGACAGTGCGGTGGGGTAAGTGAGAGCAGGGAGTCGGCGATGACTTCAGAGTTTCTGGTTTGGGTGACGTGATGGTAGCTTTGTGGAGAGATCTCTTGCCTCCTGAGTTCACATTCAGAAAGGGAGAAGCGTTCATCACAAATAAGTGTGAAATTGCAGCTGTGCTAAGTGCCACGGAGAGGTACGCTTTGCTGTGAGAAGGTGTGAGAGGAATTCACCTAGCCGGGGAGGTCGGCGAGCCCGTTTTCTTCTGAGGAGAGCCGACAGCTAAATAATGACTTGGAGTTAATTGGTTGTAGACTTTTGGGAAGGGCACAGGACAGTGGGCTGAAGTCTCTAGTGGACACCAGACAAGGGCCTAAGATAATGTTTCAGCTGACTGCATGTAACCAGATTTTCCTGCTCACCGGCACTGTTTCTTTTTCCAGGGAAAAACAACCAGAAATTGACAAACCCAGACGCCTAACCACATGCTACAGAGAGACAGGGTGTGATATTCCCAGGGCCAGTCCCAGCTGGAATGAGGCTGTCTCCTGAACCATAAGATGGCTACAAACTTGGGTACCCTCTTTGGCGGTACCTATTGCCCCACAGCTGGAAGGCCTCCTTATAAAAGAAGCCACCAGGGGTTTGGAATCCAACCTGCATAACTATGACCCTGGTCCTGAAACTGTCCTCAGTGCATTAGACTCCTCCACTGCAGGAGAGAGCTGAGCCAGAGAGGCTCTTAAGCCACCTGTGGGAGCTGTGCCACCAGTGGCTCCAGCCAGAGATGTCCACTAAAGAGCAGATCCTAGCTGCTGGAACTGGAACAGTCCTGGCCATCCTGTCTGATAGAGCCAGACTGAAGTAGCAACCCTGATGGGGGATTTGCAGAGAGTTCAGGAAACTAGGGTGCTGGGTGAGAGGGGCCACGGGGTGACCCAGAGAGTGAACAGGAGATAGGACATGAGCTTGTCTCCTTGGGAAATTAGGCGAGAGAAAACCCTGAGCACATGTTACCCCTCTGCTTTTCTTCCCCTGGAGGTCCTATCTCCCAGGCCTCAAACAAGAATCCACACCATTGAGCACTGAGATTCACCTTTTATTTTGGCCCAGGCAGAACTAAACTTTCAAGGTATAGATGGGAAGCTCAGAGTAGAACTGAAAAGAAAATGGGAGCATTTTGTGTAACTCCCTCGTTTTACTGATAAGGAAACTGAGATGTAGGTATCACAGAGCTTGTAACTGGCTTCACAGCACTGGAAGTGGAACGTGGGTCTTCCGGCTCTTAGCCCAGGGCCTTTTCTACTGTCCCAAGCTGTGTCTTGGTTGAGTTCTACTGCAGCAGCATGCTAGCCATGTGAACAGCTAGCTCCCTCTGAGAATGTCATTTTGTCTCTCCCCAAAAAACATGTCTGGTTGCACAACTTTGTGAATATGCTAAAAATCACTGAACTGTACACTTTAAAAGGGTGCATTTTCTGGTATGTGAATTATATCTCAATTTAAACAATAACCTCCGAAGTAAAAAAAAAGTTGAAATATATGTTTTAAAAACTGCAATAAAATACATATTTACATATGTAGTATACAAAATTTTTAACATTTCAGAGGCATGAAAATAATTTATGCTACCAGCTTAACTCATTTTTGTGCAGACCTTACAGTAAAGCTGCTTTTGTTTTCTCTGTGCAAAGAATAGACTATCTTGCAAGATGAGCTATTCAAACTAGTAGCAGTTGCAACTCCTTATCTGTGTGAGTTAGAATTTGCTTCATACTGTGAAACCCCAATAAAAATCAAATAAACTGGAGGTTAGCATAAGAATGCAGTTCCCTAAAACATAAAGATAAAAAAGAGACATGTCCTGCTTTAGGCACTATGTCCTGTCCCAGAACCCACCGGTTGCAAAGGGTAAACAGTCTCACATAGTTTCCAAGAGCTGAGTGTGGGAGAGTTTTTGTCAGGGTTTGGGGAAGAGCCACTGCCTGAGTGGGAAATCAAGATGAAAGAGCAGCAGATGCTTCTGCCTTCTGGAGGTGGCTTGCTGCTCAGCTCCTTGGCCCACCCATGCTGAAGAGTCCTTTGGGATATAACTAGGTGCCCCTCATCCCCTCCTCCTGCCTCAGTAGGTCCTGTTACTCCAGGAACAAAGTTCTCCATCGAGAGAACTTTCTCCATGGCTCCCTTTCTCCTTACATGATTTCTCCAAATCCCGGATCAGAGAGTATTCTTATGGTTGTCTTCTAGAACAGACCCTCTTTCCCACAGAATCTTCCTGCTCAGTGTGGTATATGCCTCAGAACTGGACATCCAGGGCTGGCTGGTTAGTTCAGTTGGTTAGAACGTGGTGCTGATAACACCAAGGTGCAGGGTTCGATCCCTGCACTGGCCAGCCACCAAAAAAACGAACAAAAAAGAACTGGACACCCAGGGGCATGCTCTCTGGAGGTTTCTGGGACACCAAGATGCTTTACTTAATCTTCACCTGAAACACACTGCCTTGGTGGGCAACTTCCCTGCATTTGGAGCGGTTCAGATTGACAGATGTTTATGAAGCCTTAGTGAAGGGCATTCTAAAGGCTTTAACATGATCCCCTCATCCTCCTGTCCCCTCACTTCTGCCTATTCTCTCTCCAAGTTAATCAGGGGAGCAATGAGGGCTCTAGGGGAAAAGGCTTGAGTGGCTGAAAGTACAGCCTGTTAGAACTTAAAACAACTAGGACAGCCCAAGATGAAATGTTTCACCTTGTAAACTGGCAAGCTCCCCATCAATGAAAATTTCTAACAAGAGCTTGGGTGGTAGTCTAGCAGGATGTGGTAGAGGGATTACGCAACAGGTAAGAGTGTAGACAATCTTGGTTTTTCTTCCAGCAATAGACTACAATTTTGTAAACGTTTGTAAAGACAAGTGTGCGTGGTCAGAGGCAGACTTGATCACCTGCCCAGTTTTGCTTTGCCCACTGGTCCACACTTCTGGTGGTGGCTGGACCAGTCCCATAAAAGCCACACCTATGGGGACCAGGTCTCTTGAGGGCTGAGGAATTTATGCCCCAAGAAGCCATTGCCTGAGGGTGCTAGGGCACTCAGTACATCTAAGGCTCATAATGAGGGCCTCTCATTTAAACCTTATAAGGCAGGTAGTAGTGTTCTCATTTTACAGTTGCAGAAACGGGTTCTGAAAGGCCACCTAGAGCCAGCACTGGGTCTAGGTCTTTCCAAAGCCAAAGTTCACACACTTGGGAATGCTAAGTGGTCTGTCTCCCAATACTCCTTTCTTAAAGTTTCCTGAAAGGTAAAACAAATGCCTTAAAACTCTTCCCCATGACATTGTCTTCGATCCATCCATACGGCCCGTACTTCTCCAGCGTCAGCTTCACCAATTCCTAAGACTGTGTGACAGATTCCTAAGAATCCTTCAACTTAGGACTTCCCTCCTGTTGAACACAGGACACTGCTTCTGTCCTCTCAGGACAGGTGTCTTCCCTGTCACACACACACACAGACACACACACACACACACCCATGTCCTCACACCTCCCAGTCAGACCCTATTAAGCCCTAATTTGTAACCATCTTTTGATGATCTGCTCCCCTTAAAGCAGCTCCTGCTGGGACAGACCTCTCTCTGCCATCCTGCACTCTCCTTGCTCTCCAACCCTGTGCTCCCATCTTCTAGGGCAAACTCTTCCCTAGTCAATTCCCCTATTCCTGCTTTCAGGTACTCCAGGGATGCTAACGTACAAAGACTCTCTCTGGAGGCCCTCTGGAGAACTTTTCATTGGGTTTTTGAAAATTATGTATTTGCAAAAAGTAAGGAGCACATTATTCACAATAGCCAAAAGGTGGAAACAACCCTAATGTCCACTGATGGAAGAACAGATAAGCAAAATGTGGTGTGTACATAGAATGGAACATTATTCAGTCTTATTAAGGAATGCATCACTGACACATGCTACAACATGGATAAACCTTGACGACATTATGCTAAGTGAAATAAACCAGACACACAAGGACAAATATTGCATTCCACTTATGAGGTATGTAGAGTAGGCAAATCTGGAGAGACAGGGAGTAGAATGGTGGTTACCAGGGGCCACTGGAGGAGGAGGAGGAGGAATGGGGAGCCAGTGTTTAATGGGTAGAGTTTCAGTTTGGGAAGATGGAAAAATTCTGGAGATGGGTGGTAGTGATTCTTGCACAACAATGTGAATGTACTTAATGCCATTGAAATGTGCACTTAAAAATGGTTAAAATGTTATGTATATCTTACTATAATAAAAAAATTAAAATTTAAAATTCCAGTGTTAAAAAAAAGTAAGGACAATGTGAAGGGACTTTCCACTTCTGGTTCCGAATGTAAGGAGCTTGGAAATTGTCACTCCTAATGACATGTAAAAAGCTTAACGAACTGAAAAAAGTCAATTCTTCTTAGATCTGTAAGAGAAGTGAGGCCACAGGGCAAACAGCTGCCCCCGGTATTGGAGAGACAGGCGGGCAGATACAGAGAATCACAACTTACTGGAGCAGAAACCTCCAAGGGAACCAGTGCCGGGGAAGGAAAACCTGAACTGCAATTGCTGGAGGGTCAGCGTGGACAAGTCTGAGAGTTAAAAACTCCACGGAGACTCAGTCACTGGGGGGACCCCACACTTTTGTGTTTTACCTCCAGGAGCTCCACCATGTTCTCACAGTAAATGTCAGAGAGAGGGAGATCCCTCTGCTTTGGGCCCCTTCTCTTTAGGGCACCAATTTTATTCACTAACAGCCCTTTGGGGTTGTTCTTGTTGTTGCAGCTGGCCAGTACAGGGATCGAACCCTGGACATTGGTGTTATCAGCACCATGCTCTAACCAACTGAGCTAACCACCCAGCCCAAGATGCTCAGTTTTATTTGACTTATAATTTCATCTTCTTTTTATATGACACTACCCAGAAAACAAAATGCCTTAACATACATGTTTTCTCTTTCCCAATCATGTGAGGTAAGCAGGGTGAGTCTTCCCATTTCTGGTGGAGGAAATGGGCTTGGAGAATTCTAATAACATATCCAGGTCACAGGCTGGAAAATGATAAGAGCCGGCTGCAAATCTATCCCTTGTCTTAGCCTCGTACAAATTCCACTCTCCTGCTGTGTTCATGGAGCTGCCTCAGGCCCCAGAGAGCCTGAGTGATCCCCAGGACCAAGGTAGGTTCTTGGCATTCCTCTACGCTGGCTCTGCCCTTATCTGGTTCATTGGGTTCCTGGAGCCAGGAGTGACATTTGGTGAGGCTTTCTTCACATTCCTGTCCTCAGAAGCCCAGTGGCTACAGCTGAGACACCACCCCTTCCTGTTCCATTTCTGAGCTGTAATATATTTGAGGGTGTCTTTACTAGTGTGGGTTCACAGGAGTGTTTTCCACTAACTCACCCATTGCTCCTCAGTGGAATCCGTGGGGAGACTTCAGAAGTGGGCTGGTTCTGTGCAGTAAGGAGGCATGTGCAACAGGGACCTGGCTGGAGGCGAGGACATGGTCTGGGAGCAGTAGGAGGACAGGCATGTCGGGCCATCAGCCACTCTGCTTCCATGATCTGACCTGAGTTAGAGGCAGCCACGACCCCTGCCCTGGGCACTGGGTTAACTGGCCACTGGCTGTGGGCCTGGGGTGGAGACATCAGGCTGTGGAGCTGACCACCATGTTCTTTCTTTTTAATTGAGATGCAATTCACACTTATATCATAAAATTCACCTTTTTTTTTCTTCCTTTTTGTCTTTTTTACTGACCGGCAATGGGATCGCAACCCTCGGTGTTGCACCCGCACCGCGCTCAGCCAGTGAGTGGGAACCGGTCTCCACATGGGATCCGAACCCTCGGCGGGAGCGCTGCCGCGCTCCCAAGCGGCGCACTCTCCAGTGCGCCACCGGGCCAGCCCAAATTCACCTTTTTAAGTGCACAATTTGTTGTTTTCTAGTATGTTCACAAGGCTGTGCAACATCACCATGATCTAATTCCAGAACATTTTCATCACCCCAGAAAGAAACCCAGTACCCATTGGCAGTCACCCCCCATCTCTCCTTCCTCATAACCACTGACAACCACTAATATTTTTGTCCTTATAAATTTGCTTATTCTGGACATTTCATATAAATGGACTAATACAATATGTGGTCTTTTGTGTCTGGCTTCTTTCACTCAGCATAATGTTTTCAAAGTTCATCCAAATTGTAGCATATATTGGTTCTTCATACCTTTTTATGGCTGTGCAATATTCCATTATATGGATAGACCACATTTTGTCTATTCATGCTGTCTGCCATGTTCTTGGATGTGTCCCCTGAAAATCTTCTTTTTTTTTTAAAAGATGGCCGGTAAGGGGATCTCAACCCTTGGCTTGGTGTTGTCAGCACCACGCTCAGCCAGTGAGCGAACCAGCCATCCCTATATAGGATCCGAACCCGTGGCCTTGGTGTTATCAGCACCGCACTCTACCGAGTGAGCCACGGGCCGGCCTCCCTGAAAATCTTCTAAGTGTTCCTGTTCCAGCTCGGAATAGTCAAGCTGTTGGGGCATACTCAGATACAGCCCCAGCTCAGAAAAGCCTGCCTTGGGGCCAGCCGGTGGCTCACTTGGGAGAGCGTGGTGCTGATAACACCAAGTCAAGTGTTAAAATCCCCTTACCTGTCATCTTAAAAAAAAAAGAAAAGCTTGCCTAGAATTCTGTTCCTGGGCTACTCCTCAAGCCTGGGATGCTTCAGTCTCCTCTCCCCACTGACATATATTCCTCAGGGACCTTGCTTTCTCAGCTCGTCTTTCTCATTTACATCCCTTCATACTTCTGGGCTTCAGCAGAACCACCACCCTAGACTTCTGATTCCCAAATTCCCAGATCCCTGTGTCTCTGAAGGGCAACATAGAGGTTGATTAAAAACACTGACTCTGGGGGCCGGCCTGGTGGCGCACTGCTACAGTGCGCCGCTTGGGAGCGCAGTGGCGCTCCTGCTGAGGGTTCGGATCCCACATACAGACCAGTTCCCGCTCACTGGCTGAGCGAGGTGCGGGCGCAGCACCGAGGTTTGCGATCCCGTTGCCGGTCCCGGTCCGGTACGGGCACGACACTGAGGGTTGCGATCCATTGCCGGACATGAAAAAAGACAAAAAAAAAGAAAAAAAAAAACCAAAAAACACTGACTCTGAAATCAGACCTAGTTCTAATTCAAGCTAGTTACTAATCATTGTCGTCCAGCAAGTTATGTAAACTCTCTGAACTTGCATGGTTTCCTCATCTCTAAAATGGGAACAATAAGCATCTCCAGGGTTGTTGTAAAAATTAAAAAGTACTTAGTAATGTCTGCTGCTTATTAAGTGACCAATAAATATCTTTATTACAGTAAAAAATGTTAATTTAAGAGACTAAACAGCAGAACTCTTCTAAAAGAATTTTTAAACATTTTCCATTAAAAAAAATTTGAGCCACATGTGATTGAAGTAGTGAGTAGCTCGCGGTAAGGGTGTGACCAGAAAGGCTGCCAGGAACTGATCTAAATGGTGTTGCAATGACCCCAATCCTCATTATCCAGTCCTGGGAATGCCACACTGTTTCACTGGCAATTTAGGAATTCTGACAATTTGGTTACTTTTGTATGTTGGCAGGTGACAGCTTTTTTAAAGAGATGTATTGCAACTGTGCAAAAGTATATTACAACAGAATGGGAGAAATATTTTCAAATCATTTATCTGATAAGGACTTGATTCCAGAATATTTAAAGAATTCTTACAATTCAACAATAAAAAAGACAAATAATCCAATTAAAAAATGAGCAGAAGTTTCAAATAGATATTTCTCCAAAGCAGACACACAAATGGCCAGTAAACACATGAGAAGATGCCCAACACCATTAGTTGTTAGGGAAATGAAAATCAAAATCACGAGATACTACCTGATAGCCACTAGGATGGCTGTAATCAAAAAGACAGACAATAGGGCCGAGCCCGTGGTGCACTCGGGAGAGTGCGGCGCTGGGAGCGCAGCGACGCTCCTGCCGCGGGTTCGGATCCTATATAGGAATGGCCGGTGCGCTCACTGGCTGAGCGCAGTGTGGGTGACACCACACCAAAGGTTGCGATCCCCTTACCAGTCACAAAAAAGACAAAAAAAAAAAAAGATAGACAATAACAAGTGTTGGTAAGGATGTGGAGAAATTGGAACTCTCATCCACCGCTGGTGGGTATGTAAAACGGTACAGCCACTTTGGAAAACAGTATGGAATTTCCCCAAAAAGTTAAACGTAGAATTATCATATGGCCCAGAAATCCCACCTCTAGGTATAGACCCAAGAGAAATGAAAATATAAAAACCTGTATAACAAGGTTCATAGCAGTATTATATATAACAGCCAAAAAGTTAAAACAACCCAAATGTCCGTAAGTGGACGAACAGATAAACAAACGTGGTCTATTCATACAATGGATTATTATTTGGCAATAAGAAGAATAAAGTTCTGATCCTTGCTACAACATGGGTGGACCTTGAAGACATTATGCTGAGTGAGAGGAGGCGGCTTGAGGGGGGACAGGAATTGGGAGTGACTGCTAATGGTTAGGGGGTTTCTTTTTAGGCTGTTGAAAATGTTCTAAAAGTACATTGTGGTGAAAACTGAACAACTCTGTGAATATACAATAATCATTGAACTGTACACTTTAAATGGACGAATTTTCTGGTATGTGAAATATATCTCAATAAAGCTATAAAAGTAGAATTTTTTATTTTAGAAACATTTGGGGGAAATTTCAACATTGTCTACTGGATGGTATTATTGCTAACTTTGTTGGAAGTGATAATAGTCTTATGGGATGCGTTTTACAAGTTCTCATCTGCTGTAGATGAAAAATGCTCTTTAGAGGAACTGGCAATGTTCAGACACCCCACCTATTCACTGGTCCTTCTTTTCTCCTCCTGTCTCCCTGGGGCAACCTGGGGACCAAATATACTGAGCAGGAGCCATCCCCATCCTGACCTGGGTAAGCATAGGGCAAGGCCCAGCAAAGATGGGAGAACCTTACAGGCTGCTCCCCAGGCAAGGGCTGCATACGAGAGGAGAAAGATTATTTTCTAATACTGATAGAAGAAAGATTATTTTCTAATATGCTGCAAACAGTAGCTGATTGCAAGTCATCAGGTCAGTGACTCACACTGAAGCCTCTGGTGGACCAAGCACAGGCAAGAGGGATGGGGGAACTCTACAACTGAACACAGCACCCAGGGGCCTTCCTTCAGGCCAATGGACCCTTCCTGGCACTCCTTGCCTGGAGTTGAGCTTATGTCAAAGGAAAACCAGGCTGGGGCAGGCGAGAAAGCCTCACAGACGTGAACTCTTTTGGAAATAAGTGACGTTCAGAGTGGTGATTTTGTCACATTTATTCAAGGTCCACAGTTGAACAGGAAACCCAAAGACGCTAAGATTAAACAATTATTGACTTTGTAATCAGAAGAGAGGAAACACACACACACAGACACACACATATGGATTCCCTGAAACACACCAAGCAAGCAAAAACTTATTTAAGGAAGAGTCACTGTGCCAATCCTTACAAATAAGAAGTGTGGAAATCTATGTTCCTTCTCTTTTAGGAGAGATCCTCTTTGACTGAGCAAGTTGACTGAAGATAGACGTGTAGTAGGCTGAATCACGGCCCCCAAATATGTCCACATCCTAATCCCTGGAAACTGTAAATGTTACCTTATATGGCAAAAGGGACTTTGCAGATGTTATTAAGCTCAGGATCTTGAGATGGGGAGATTATCCTGGATTAGTCATAATGGTCCTTATAAGAAGGAGGCAAGGGAGTCAGTCACAGGAGAAGGTGATGTAATGGCAGAGACTGGAGTGATGCACTTTGAAGATGGAGGAGGGGGCCACAGGCCAAAGAATGCTGGTGGCTACCAGAAGCTGAAAAAGTCAAGAAACAGGTTCACCTTCCAGAGCCTCCAAAAGGAAGCAGCCCTATCAACAGCTTGATTTTGCTGAGTGAAACTGATTTGGGACTTCTGAACTGTAGAACAATAAGAGAAATTTGTGTTGTTTTAAGCCACTAAGTTTGTAGTCATTTGTTACAGCACTAATAGGAAATTAATAAAGATGTGACTATGACTTGGAAGTTATTAAAAGACAACAATGAAATTGGCCTAGAAAAAGGGGCAGGGTGAGGGGGACAAAAGAAGAAATAAAGAGGTCCTGACCAGTGAGAGGCAACAGACTGGGGTGAGGTAAGGGGCAGGCTGAATATTGAGGGTAAATTCTTCCATGATTTAACATAGTAGTTGGGAAGAAGACCTCAGATTAGGGCCTAAAGGGCCACCAAAGCTATGAGGAAGACCACTGGGCTTTCAATAAGCTTCTGTCCAAAAGACAAAGGCCGTGTCTGTGCAATTGGCAGACTATCACTAGGATTCCTGAATTCAGGCAGCAACGGGCCTTGAGGGGAATGCTGGGTCCTCAACTACTCACTTACTGAACACCTACTTCTCTTGGCTGGGCACGGGCTAAGTCTAATGGCTGAAATGATGAAAATAAGGTTCCTGTCCTGAAGGCGCTTCTGTGTGTATGGTACAGTTTCCAGCCTTGGCACCACTGACACGTTGGGCCAGATCACTGTGGTGGAGGCTGTCCGGTGCACTGTAGGCCATTTAGCAGGATCCTGGTCTCCACCTATCAGAGGCCAGAAGCAAGTCCCTCTCCTATGAGTCACAACAACCAAAAATGTCTTCACACTTTGCCAAATGTCCCCTTGGGGGCAAGACTGATCCCAGGTGGAGCCCCCCTGGGGTGTGGAGTCTAGCGGGGATGCTGACCCAGGATTCAGCAGCAGTCCACCTGGGGTTTGTCTGGGAAGGCTGTGCACAGCAGGCAACTCTGGCGAGATGGAGGAGGCAGGAGGGGGTGGGTAGTGGCAGGACTCAAAGGCAAAGGGAAGAGCATGTGCAAAGTCCCCAAGTGAGGACTTATGGGTATGCACCTGTCCCTCTGCAGTTAGGAGGAACAAGATTCTTGGGGGCAGAAGAACACAGGCTAAAGCCCAGAGGTGACCAGCTGTGACTTGATGACACCAATGTTTAGGAAGAATGCTACCTGCTCCTATTTTCCGTATGAGGTGGTGCAAGAATGTGCCAAAATTATTCTCTAAACTGAGAAATGAGCTGGCTTGCCCAGGGCAACTGAGCATCATATACTGATTGGGTTGTAATTTCCACTTTGAGAAAACAAGGGGGTGAGATTAGATGATCTCCCAGGCCTAGTTCCAAGACTCTAACATTTTATATATAAATGTTTTCTCATTTTTAAAAAACACTATTGAGGTACAATTTACAAATCATAAAATGAATCCATTTCAATGATTTGTCGACCATTACTGTAATCCAGTTTTAGAACATTTCATTACCCCACTCATTTTGGGATTCCTCAAGCTCATGATCAAAGTGACAAAGGAGAGTAGGGAGAATTCCCTCTTATATCTCCTTAGCAGTCTCTATCTACTACTGCTTCTCAGTGTAGCTTTTCCCTATCTCTTGGGCTGGTGTTGCAGCAGCTGTGTGGGTTTCTTCTTTGTAAACCAAAGGTGCCTTGATATAAAAAGATCCCTCAAATGCATTTTTTATTTTTGGGTAAAAGCACTATCTAATTACTTAGGAACCATCTCCTCACACAAACACGTACATAGTCTCACTTAATTTGTTCTTTGTTATGAACAGCTAGGAATTGCAAAGAGAATATTAAGGGATTTATTTTCCAATGAACTTTGCCTTGAAATGCTGGTGGATTACTCATCTTTATTAAGGAAGTGTGCATATGATAGAAATTGCCTAGTATGATGGCAAATGCACAACTATATACATAGAATTTACCCTTTACATATTTTAGAGGATAAATAAAGCAACAGGGGGATAATTTAACAATAGGGGGCCACCTGCAGGATGGTCCTGATTCTCCCTCAGTGGTTACTCCCAGCTCTCTGCAGAGACTGTAGTTCTCTTTGATCCAACACTCAGATGACCTGCCATCTCTTTGCTCTGTTAGCATGCACTGTTGGGGACCAGGCCAGCCTCTTCTGGAGCTCCTTGCCAGCCAAATGTGACCAACCTTTCTCAAGGGCCTCCTGCTTTCTTTGTAAGTCACAGAGAAAGTCTTTGTGATTTACATGCAAGTAAGGGGGAGGAGAGATGCAAATACCTTCCTCGTGAAGTCTAAAGCATGGAGCACTCCTTTCAGTCCCCGTGGTGGAGTCTGTGATGCTGGTGAAGATTTGAGCTCTGGCGAAAGCTTTTCCCACACTGGCTGCACTGGTATGGCTTCTCTCCAGTGTGGATCCTCTGATGCAGCTTCAGGGTTGACTGCCGTCCAAAGCAGTTTCCACACTCTCCGCATGTGTAGGGTCTCTCTCCTGTGTGGACTCTCTTGTGTCTTTTCAGCTCTGAATTCCATGTGAAGCTTTTCCCACAGTCATCGCACTTGTAAGGTTTCTTTGCTGAACGGGTTGGCTGGCGACTGAGACGTTGCAAACGACTGCTCAGGCTTCTTTTACCTCCTTTGCTTTTCTTCAGCTCTCTCAGTGGATGGCTTTTTAGGGGGCTGCTGATGTATTCCAGTTCCCTGCAATGTCTCTGGTAGTGAGCAAATGGCTTTTGAGCCTTTGGGGGGCTGACCTGCCTCCGTGACAACCGGGGTTCACTTATATTTGCCCCTCTCGGTTCAGAGCTCTCCAGACTGTTCCCTTTGGACCTACCAGCTAATGCTGCACATGGCTTTGCTCCTTTAGCCCCTTCCTGTTGTGGATTTTCCTTGTTGTCACTTCTTATTCTGGGGGCCTCTGTAATTAGAAAAAAATATGCTTTATTTTCTGGACTTGTAAGAAAGAGTGTCAGAAAGAGAGTTATGAAATACTCTGCAAGGTATTTGGCAGAATATTTCTCTGGCCCTCCACTGGCAACTTGCATCAGACTTGTCTGGGTTACTTGCTAAACAAGCAGGCTCCCTGCCCTTCCCCCAAAGCTGCTGAGTCAGAATCTCTGGGAGTTGGATGTAAAAATCTTCATAATTCACAGGCTCCTGGGGGTGATTCTGATTTATATTTAAGTTAGGAACCAAGTTCTCCAACCCCCTCCTTCCTTCCTATGTTTAGGGAAAGGTTAAGGAAAGGAGGAACAGGGAAAAGCAAACCCATCAGAACTGAGTATCAACTAATGAATAAAAGAAGGAAGAGAGTTGAAATTTCAACACTGCAAATTTCACTTTTATAGTCCAGTGCCCAGGCTTTTTCAACAAATACCCTTTACTTACATGGACACTGATTGATAACCACCTTGTCTTCAGAGGCTGGTAAATCCACTGACTGTAGTGTTTTCTTCCATTACAAAGTTGACAGCATATGTGTTTAGGAACCGAAATATGGGCTAGACATGTATACTAATTACAGAAACTCCTCAACTTCTGACCACCAAGATTAAGGATCAGGATGAAAATCAGCTGGAATGGCCTGTGGGAAGCCAGAGGATCTGGAGCAGCACTATCCAATAGAACTTCTGTGATGTGGAAAATTTGTGTGTGTGCTGTTCGGTATAGGGGCCACTAGCTACAGGTGACTACATGGCTACTGAGTACTTGAAATATGGCTAGTATGACTGATGAACTAAATTTTAAATTTAACTTTAATTAATTTAAATTTAAATAAGCAGCCCATACAGTTATGGTGAATTGACTTTCAAAAAGGTTATCAAGACAATTCAATTGGGAAGGAATAATCTTTTCAATAAATGATGCTGGTACAACTAGATTTCCACATGCAAAAGAATGAAGTTGGACCCTGCTATGGTCTGAATGTTTGTGTCCCCTTTAAATTCATATGTTGAAACTTAATCCCCAGTGCAGTGGTGTTGTGAGGTGGGGTATCTGGGAAGTAATTAGTTTATGAGGGTAGAGCCCTCAGAAATGGGATTAGTGCCCTTATAAAACAGGACAGAGGGAACTTGTTTGCCCCTTTTGTCCTTCCACCACATGAAGACACCATGTGAGGACACATAGCATGTGCCATCCATGAGGAACAGACCCTCACCAGACACTGAATCTGCTGACACCTTGACCTTGGACTTCCCAGACTTCAAACTGTGAGCAATTCATTTCTGTTGTTTATAAATTACCCAGTCTAAGATATTTTGTTATAGCAGCCTGAACGGACTATGACAGGCCCCTACCTCATACCATATGCAAAAATTAACACAAAATGTACCAAAGACCTAAATGTAAAAGCTAACCCTATCTCTCTCTGAAGAAAAAAACAGCTGTAAATCTTTGTGACCCTGGGTTAGGCAATGATATTTTAGATATGACACCAAAGGTACAAGCAAATGAAGAAAAATAGAGAAATTAGACTGCATCAAAATGAAAAATATTTGCGCCTCAAAGGACACTATCAGAAGAGTGAAAAGACAACCCACAGAATGGGAGAAAACATCTGCAAATTATATATAAGGGCTGAGTATCCAGAATACATAAAGAACTCTTTTAACTCAATAATTAAAAGACAACCCAATTTTAAAATAGGCAAAGGATCGGAATAGACATTTCTCCAAAAAAGATATACAATTGGCCAATAAACACATGGAAGTATGCTCAACATCATTAGTTATTAGGGAAATGCAATTCAAAACCTCAAGGAGATACCACTTCACATCTAACAGGATGGCCGTGATGGAAAAGACTGACAATAACAGATGCCAACAAGGATGTGGAGAAACTGGAATCCTCATGGTCTGTTGGTAGCCACTTTTGAGAATGGTATGTTAGTTCCTCAAAAATGTTAAACATAGAAGGGCCGGCCTGTGGCTCACTTGGGAGAGTGTGGTGCTGATAACACCAAGGCCACGGGTTCGGATCCCTATATAGGGATGACAGGTTAGCTCACTGGGGTGAGTGTGGTTCTGACAACACCAAGTCAAGGGCTGAGATCCCTTTACCGGTCTTTGAAAGAAAAAAAAAAAAGTTAAACATAAAGTTACCATATGACCCAGCAATTCCACTTCTAGGTATGTAGCCCAGAGAAATGAAAACATGTCTACACAAAAACTGGTAGACATGTGTTCATAGCAGCACTATTCATAATAGCCAAAAAGTAGAAACGATCCAAAAATCCATCAACTGATGAACAGATAACATGTAGTATCTCCATACAATACATATTATTCAGCCATAAAAATGGAATGAGGGCTGGCCGATTAACTCACTTAGTTAAGAGCGCTGTGCTGATAACATCCCTGTACTGGCCAGATGCCAAAAACAAAACAAAACAAAAAAGGAATGAAACACTGATACATACTACAACAGGGATGAACCTTGAAAACATTATCTCAATAAAAAAAGCCAGACACAAAAGACCACTTATCATACAACTATGATTCGTTACATGAAATGTCCAGAATAGGCAAATCCAGAGACAGAATGGAGATTAGCAGTTGCCAGGGCCTAGAGGGAGGCAGAAATGAGGAGTGACTGCTAATGGGTATGGAGTTTCTTTTTTTTTTGTGGGGGGGTGGTATGAAGTTTCTTTTTAGGTGATGAAAATGTTCTGCAATTAGTGGTGATGGCTGCACAACTTTGTGAATATACTAAAAGCCACTAAACTGTATACTTAAAGGGTGAATCTTATGGTATATGAATTATATTTTAATAAGTAAAATTTAAATAGACACACGTGGCTGGTGTCTACTGTACTGGGCAGTGTGGCTCTGAAGGAAGGCACTAGTGGGCCTTAGGCATGAGGAGTCGAGGAATCTACCCTCTTGGGGATCAAATGAAAGGAGATAAAGACATCACGCTCATACCCAGCTGCCCTGGCTGAGTTAGGAGCAGGGAGTATATGTGGTCCATTTTCTTCAGAACCATGAAGGCCATAGGCTATGGGTCAGGACCTCAACCAGAGTCACAAACTTTTGTTCTTTACGTCCCAGTTCTTCTCCATTTCCTGAGTTCTGAGAATAATCAAACCAAAGTTGCAATGGACTGAATGTTTAGATTCCCCTAAAATCCATAGGTTAAAATCCTAACTCCCAAGGTGATAGTATTAAGAGGTGGGGCCTTTGGAAGATGGCTAGGTCATGATGGTTCTGCCTCTGTGGGAATGGGATTAGTGCCCTTAGAAAAGAGGCCTAAGGGAGCTTGTTTGCCCCTTCGGCCACGTGAGGACACAGAGAGAACTCAGCAGTCTACATCCCAGAAGAAGGTCATCAGCAGAACCCAACCATGCTGGCAGCTTTATCTCAGACTTCCCAGCCTCCAGAACTGTGAGAAATAAATTTCTACTTTTCTTTTCTTTTCTTTTTTGGCAGCTGTGTCTTGCCAGTTAGCTCAGTTAGTTAGAGCACAGACTTCTAACACCAAGGTCCAGTGTTCAGTTCCCTGTGTTGGGCAACTGACCAAAAAAAAAAAAGTTTTTTGGCAGCTGGCCAGTACAAGGATCAAACCATGGACCCTAGTGTTATCAGCACCACATTCTAACCAACTGAGCTAACTGGCCAGCCTAACTTCTGTTGTTTATTGGCTACCCAGTTTCTAGTAGTTTGTTATAGCAGCCTGAATGGACTAAGACACAAAGTGTTTCACTGAATGTGGCAGATGTTAAGGAAAAAAAGGCTCTAGTCTTCTTATAACCCTCCTCTCTAACCTGCTGACAGTACCCTGTATTCACATCACCAAGACTGGCCCAAGTGTCATTCAGTCTTAGAGACCACAGGCCTGTGTAGAACAGGGCCGGCAATTACACTGGATTGCACCAGAGACAGACAGGGTAATAGACACAGGGTTTAAAGCACAAACAATGTCACAGAGGACGAGGAAGAGAAATCATATGGAGTAGAACTTTTTCTCCACCAGGCAGAACATTCTTTAGATCTTTTCTAAATATGGGACCATTTTAAGTAAAGAAACTTAGCCACAGCTTGCATGCAAGTTCATCAGTGGTCATATGTGGATCTGTTTTCACTATAAGAAGCACTGAAAGAGACAGAAAAGTAGGTACTAGATTAATCCTGTCATGCACTGGATTGTCAAACACCCATTAATAGAAAATGATAAAAACATACAGTACTTCATATTTATAGTATCACTACCATTCTAAGTAGTAACATTTTTTAGGGAATAAACACCTATAATTACATACAACATTAAAAAAACATACATATACACACACCCCTGGTCTGAGCCTTTGCAGAACTTTGCCTTTAAGATACTTTGATGCAGATAAAGGGTGGGGGAGTGGGAGAGAAGAGGCACAGAGCGTTTACCTGTCCCAGCCAACTTGGGGACTGGTTCCTGGAGGAGTGGGGATTTCTCCCAATCATGGGGGCTCAGTCGGTCATGAGATCCTGTCTGGGAAGGCTCCTCCAGAGAGCTCTCCCTGAGATCTGTCCTAGGAGTTTGCAGTTGAAAGTCTGGAAGTTCCTGTTCTCCAAGCTGAGATCCAGTTTTCTCCAAGAGCACCTTCTGCCCCTGCATACAAACGGCCACCTAGGAACAAGCCCCATCCATTAATGCTCCATTCATTACGACTGACGGAGGGCAGCTTCACCTTTCACTGCTCTATAACGACCCCTTTACCTTGGGAATTCCTGATAAGGGCCTAGATATCAAATTTGACAGAGACCATTGAAACCCTCAAAGGAAGCAAAGAGAAGAACATGCAGAATGACAGGAATCAGCCAATACCTCCAAAGTGGCTGACCCTAAAGCTTGGGCCATTCTTGAGGCCTGGAGTCGAAGTCATCAGAGGACTGCTGGCACAAATATCAGGCAGGGTCAGTTATGACACTGGGCCATCAGACTCCCACCCTATACCCTATCCCCTTTCCTACTTCTACTGGAAACAGGCCCTGTAGAAACAGGAAGCAGTATGGTGAGTGGCCATTAAAAACCATTCTTATCTAATAAGTTGTTCTGCCAAAGGATCTCCTGGTAGAGATCCCAGTAGTAGCAGTAGTAGTAGCAAGGGTCTACAAGGACTGCCTCACCCCTGTTCTGTGACAGGTTCCATTTTCCAAAGCACATGCTTGTTTGCTTCCTGCCTAGGCCCCGACTAGGGTCTCACTTGGGGCATGGGGGTGGGATGGAATAGCAGCACTGGCCAATTAAGCTGTAACTTCCTGATCCAAAGATAACATGGCAGACACTTCACTGGAACAAAGTCCAGTGAAGTTCCTCCAAAGTCAGATTCCTACACAACAGGATAACCCCTGCCTGCTAAGAATTCTGATTATAGGAAAACTTCAAGAGAAAGGGATGGGGGAAGATCTGACAGCAGAGATTCAAGAACCTTAAAACTACTTCTGGGGACATGAGGCCCATAAAAGAATGGTAAGAACCTTGGTCCTCTGCTTCCTCTTTGGAGGCCAGTAGCTGGGTTTGCTGAAAGCCTGTTACAACTACAGAGAGCTCCCAGATAGAGGCCGGAAACAACTTTTGAAGCCATCCAGTCCATTTCTGGACTCTGTCTAACTAGGGAGGGATCCTAGAGATCAAACACTTCCCAGATGAAAAAGAAATCCTGGGGACCATGAGAGAGGACCCTCCTTACCCACTGTTTTGGTTTCTTGGATGCTCTGTGAAAATCTTCCACCAGGGTCACAATTTCCTTGCTGCTCATTGGACATCGATGCCTGACCCGAGCCTGGATCTCCGTGGGCAGGATGGTCAGGAACTGCTCCATCACCAGAAGTTCCAAAATCTGCTCCTTGGTGTGCAGCTCAGGCTGTAGCCACTGACGGCAGAGCTGTCGGAGCTGGGAGAGCGCCTCTTGGGGTCCAGACACCTCTTGATAACAAAACTGTCTAAAGCTCTGGCGAGAGAGCTCAGGATCGGGGCAGTTCTTTTGCAGAGTGGGCCCTCTTTTCTCTTCTAGCTTTGTTATTATGTGTCTTTCTTGCTTGGAGGAAGCCTGAGTGTGGGAGCTCAAAGTTATCTCCATTTTAGCTGCCATTTTGGGGCTCAGGAGACAACTTCTCTCTCCTTGTATACAGGTCAAGCCTTCAGGATCATGACCCTGAAGAAGTCTCTCTGAATGCTAGAAAGATGCTAGTTGGAAACGAAGATCCTCTGAGGATGTCTGGGAGGATAGGATGTAGAGACAGGGCCTTCTCATTTGCTAGCCTCTACCCCAAACTCTGAAGACAACACAGTCCCTAGGAGTGGGAAGAGTTTGTCCTTCCGGCAGTTTTTTGAACTGTCTTGCAGAGGAAAAAAGTCATAACGTCCTAAAAAGACAATGGGGAAAATACTTCTTTTATTTCAGTCCTAAGCACACAAGGTCTCAGACGAAACAAGCAATGCGATCTAATGGGCCGGCAGAAAGCAATTCCTAGGAAAAGTTTAAGCTGTCTTACAGGTAGCTTGCCCCAACTCTCCCGCATCCTGGCTGAAACCGACCTCGAGCATGTCGCCGGGCGTTAACGCGTAGAGCCCAGGAAGGCCACAGCGCTGGCCGGGAGCTGTGACCAGCGGCGAGCCTGCTCCCCGCGACCGAGGCTGAGGCGGGCGCTGTGGCCGCTCGCTCCGAGGCGCCGCAGGCCCAGCGGCTCCGGCCTCCAGGGCGGCCCCGTTTCGGCTCCTCTGCCCGACGGGCCGCGGGCCTGACGAAGCTGCGGCAATCCGGCGCGCAGCTCGACTACATGGCAGAGTGCGAGCCGGGGCGGGCGCCTGCGACACTGCTGTCCCGAGCAGCCCGGCTCCCGCGCCCGCCTGCAGCCGACTCACCTCTCTGGGGACCGGGGACCCGGGACTCGGGAGCATCGGCTGGGGGCGGGGCCGAAGCCGCTCGTGGCGGAGACGCCCACTGGCTGCCGGGGAACGGCCCCGCGGGAGGGCCCGCCTTCTCACAAGGGATTGGCTCTTCGAGGGTGTCCTCCCGCCTCCATTGGCTGCTACTCTGTCAATACCGTCGTAGTGCACCCCGGGAGTTGTAGTCCGGTGGCTCAGCTTGCACGCGTGCGCAGTGGGCGGCGTAGCGCCTGGGCTCGCGCCGCTCACTTCCGGCCCGGCGACTGAAGGAGTTTGGAGAGTCGTGAGCCCTCGTGTCCGGTGAGTTCTCCGCTTCCTTGAGGCCCGCTTCCAAGTCGGCCCGGGAGCCCCTCACCCTCGGGAGTCTTCCCGGGGCAGTTGGGCCGGGCCCGGGTGGGCGTCTCGGTGGGACTGGCGGCCTGCCTCAGGCCGGGCGACTCGGACGCTCCGCCGTCGCCGCCCCCCGCGCCCCCGAACCTGAGAGCGGGCGCCTCGGACCCTCCTGCCTTGTCCCCGCGCCTCTTGACCCCGGCTCGCCGGCGTGCGGGACCTGCGGGGCCTCCTTCCTACTCCGTCTCCCCAGTACCTGACCGTGGAGCGGAGTACGGTACTTGTCAGTCCTCGCCGAGCGAAGAATGAGGCGTCCGGCGCCCGTTCTCACTCTGCCTTTGTCCGAGCTTTTGGGCGGTCGCTGGAGAGGAACGGTTTTGACAGACCAGCGTCCTGAAGTTTAGCGATGTGTGGGATATGAGGGGTCAGGAGGAGGCAGGCTCCGCCTTCTGCATGAAACCAGGAGAGCGTTTATTAGGTACAGAACGCCAAAAAGTGTGTAAGGTAGCAGGTGCAGGTTCAAGAACTGGCCTTGCTGCTTAGGAGCTGTGCTGTGTGACGCTAGGCAAGATACTTAATCGCCCTCAGTTTCTCCTCTTTTGCTAAAAAGGAGTGCTAACAATAAAGCCCTTGATTCCTCAACCCCTTCTCCCCCGAAATGTAATGAGAGTATAAGTTAAGGCAGTTCAAGTCCTTTGGAAGACAGGCAACCCAAGTCCATTTTTAAAAACAATTTAAAAAATTTTAAGGGCCGGCCCATGGCTCACTTGGGAGATTGTGGTGCTGATAACACCAAGGCCAAGAGTTTGGATCCCTATATAGAGATGGCCGATTAGCCCACTTGGGAGAGCGTGGTGCTGACAACACCAAGGGTTAAGATTCCCTTACCGGTCATCTTTTTAAAAAATAAAAATAAAAAATAATAATAATTTAAAAAAATTTTAATTGTAAGAAACATAACAAAATTTACCATCTTAACCATTTTTAAGCGTATAGTTCAGTAGCAGTGAGTATATTCACATTGTTGTGCAACCTGAATCCATTTTAATACTGCCAAGTGGGGGGTATAGCAGCTTTTATATAAAATTTAAAGAGGATACTGTCTTGCCCATTACTATTATATCTGCTTTAGTCCGAGTTTTAAATAACCGAAACCCAACTCAAGCCAATTTAAAAAGATTGCATTATGTAAACTGGCATTGGAGATCCAAACATGTTGTCAAGACTCTGGTGTATTGGTCTTCTCCTGTAAACAGGCTTACTCCTGTGGTAGAGGAGTGAAATAGAGTGGGACATAGTTGAAGAGAGCTCCAGTATTACATCTGCCCAATTTAGTAATTCCCAGGAAATTCAGAACTTTTCCCACCCCTCTTGTATGTAAAATCTCAAGAGAAGAATTTTAGTAGGCCCAGCTATGTCATATGGTCACTTCTGGGGTGAGGAGAGAGTATTGTAATTAACAGCCCCACCAGAGCCGTGAAGTAGAGAGGGACTCTTCTGCAAAGGAAGGTGGGAAGGAATGCTGGAAAATAACATACAACAAACTAGAACAATCACTCATCATTCACATTGTGTGTGTGTGTGGTGGTAGTGGGGAGGGGGGACGGTGTCATAGTGATGAAGAGGTTAATCAAGAAGCACACACACACTAGTTTTCTCCTTAAGAGAAGGTGACAATTGGGATGGAGTGTTTCAGCTTCTTGAGGGTAGAGAAGGATGGGAAAAAGACCCAGGTATGTGGGGGAAGAAGAGAAGGAACTGGTGGACTACATGGTGAGGAATAGTTTGGGTAATTCGTTAGCAGAGACAGAAACTTTGCTGGGGAGAAAACTATGTTTTTTTGGTATTTCTAGCATTTTGGATCCTTGGTGTGGATTTGTGGAGGGAGTAAAGGAAAGGTGTAGAAAGTAAGTCACAAGAAGCAGAGTGAAGGAATATGGGATAGGTTTCTTCTGTCTCTTTTCATCCCCTTCCTCCTTTCAAAGTTGAGCCTTTTCTTTCAGCTGTGAGTCTCTGCACATCTGTGACACTCTCTTGTCTCTCTGATTCCAGAAATACACTACTTCCAGAAGAACATGACTTCTCAGTGACATGGAAAGAGATGGAATCTGGTCCCCAGGAAAGAAGTGGCAACCAGAGTGACCCAGTTCTTTGAAGCAAATGATGGCTGCAGTAGCGGGTCCCCAGGCATACCCATCCTCAAACAAGGACTCCACACAGGGACAGAAATTAGCCCTTCAGGGCAACAGCCCTGACTTCGAGGCCTCCCGCCAGCGCTTCAGGCACTTCTGCTACCAGGAGGTAGCTGGCCCCCATGAAGCTTTTAGCAGACTCTGGGAACTCTGTTGTCAGTGGCTGAGACCTAAGACACACTCAAAAGTGCAAATCCTGGAGCTGCTGGTTTTGGAGCAGTTTCTGACCATCTTGCCAGAGGAGATCCAGACCTGGGTGAGGGAGCAGTGTCCAGAAAATGGCGAGGAAGCTGTGGCTCTGGTTGAGGGTGTGCAGAGAGCTCCTGGACAACAGGTGAGAAAAGGAAGTAGGAACCTGGTTTTGGTTATGGAGAAGTTGGGGTGAGAAGCACAGGAATCCAGTTACAAAGGAGCTTGTTTGAAAAATGCACAGAAGTTCATGCCACTCACAGAAAGTCTTGGCTATGTTGGTCCTTTGCCCTTATTGTATGGGAAGAATTTCTCATCTGCAGATATAACTTTTAGACGTGCATACATTCAGTAATGTTTAGAGTTCCTAACTAAAATGGTAAAAACACCCAGAAGAATTCTCTAACACAGGGCCAGGGAAAGGACAACTATTCTTCACTTAGGGGGGTCAGAAAAATTAGAGATGTTGGTGAATTAAAATCGTATCTCTTGCTAGAAGGTTCTTTGAAGGCAGAGTACCATGTGTTGTACATTAAACAGAGTTGTATTAGAGCCAGTCCTTGCCCTGGTTCTTGCTGCCTGGATTAAGTGGTCTGTTTGGGTCAGTGATCGGTTCACAAAATATTCATCTGTGGTTGGGACTAGGTCTGATATCCGATCATCATAACCAGGTTGTATATTCTGGGAGAAGGGAGGTATGAAAGGCATAGGAAGAGAAAAGTAACATGTGGTTTTTTGGTCATGGAAGATTCGATGGGAGGAAGGCAGCTGAAATCTGGATCAGAAGTCTGGGAGAGGCCTAGAGTGATGGAGTGGTGTGGGTCACAGGAGTGCTGGTCAGCCTGAGAGGGTCTGCAGTCAGAGCAGGAAGCAGCTCACTGGGTGCCCTGAATCTACATGGCTGGAAGGGGAAGGACCCAGGCAGTGGAGATGCTTGCATTTCCTGGTGAGGAGGTGGGGATGTGCCGGGGCTATGGGAGGAGGAGTGGTGAAGGGGGGTGTAGATGAAATTTGCTGGGGTTGAGGATTGAGTACTTCTGTTTAGAGAAGGGAAGCATTAGGGAAGAAGTCAAGGACATTAATTTGAAGTCTCTGGAATTGGGACTCTTACTAATAAGTAGGCTTGAGTGGAGAAGGGCAGTAGCACATATATAAAGGTGGAGTTTGGAGAGGTGAACTGAATAGAGTGGGACTCCCTAGCCTCAGTTCTCCTTGCTGTTTCTCTGTGATGATGATCTTTACCTTTCTTATCCCTCATCCTGTCAGAACCAAACTCTGAATATAAATGAAAACAGTATGGAGTGTAAAGGGTAAAACAGCTATTTGAAACCTACTATGAAAGTGAAAGGGAGAGCAAGAACTGGGGGTGGGGAAGTAGTGATAGAGGTTGACATCATTTCTCAGGTCTCCAGTTACCTCTTGGAACCTCTTCTCATTCACTTTAAGAGCCAGTTGTAAGCATGGGACTTGAAGAATGAAGGTGGCTGTGAAAGAAGGAAGCTGATTTTAAGTGACTACAATATGCCAGATATTGGAGATTGTAGAGTGAACAAGACAGGCAATGGCCCCTGGCCTGCTGGAGCCTGCATTCCATGGGGGAAACAGACAGTGAGCCAATGAATAAAGTGCTTGGTGATCTGATAGTGATCTTGGGGGAGAGAGGTGGGGGGAGCTAGAAAGTGAGGCAGCGCCTCTCTGAGGTGAGATTTGAGCTGAGCTGTGAAGGAGAAGGAACCAGGTGTTATGTGTGATGTAACAGGAACCATTTTGGAAGTTTTATCTTCTGTGCTGCGGAAGACGTCCCTTAATCTTCATTTTTGGTCCTCGTTGCTAAGAGGAGCTATTGAAAAGGTCATAATACTGCAGTTAAAAAGAAAGGAACAGAGCTAAGCAATTGAGAAAATGCCTCCTCTTGAAACGGTTTTAGTGCTGGAAATAGAAGCTATAGAAAGGTTTAAGAATCATATAATACGGGGGTTTAACAACCTGTATGCAGTGATAAAGAAGGGAAGGTCAGAGAGCTTGAAAAGTATCAGGGTGTTGAGAGAGTTAACAGAAATGTACAAACTGGATTGTCTACAAAATCAAATTACTGAAGTAAAAATAAAACAAGAGAAAGTCTCACAGAATGCCGAGAAAAGGGAAAAGAAATCAAGATAAGAAAAGAGGAGAAAAAGACAAAGAGGGCTGGTCCAGGGGATACAATCTATGCATGATAGGAATACCTGAAACAGGACAAAGCAAATGGAGCTGAAATGGTAATTAAGGAACTAATTGAAGAAAACTTTCCAGAGTTCAAGAGTGAACTAGATATACAAATAGAAAAAGTGCATGTGGTACATTTTTTTTTTTAATGTGGTACTTTTGATTTGATGAAAAGCAACACCTAGACATATTCTGGTGACATTTTAAAATTTCAAGGATAAAGAAAAATTCTGCAAGTATCTAGATAGAAAGCAAGTTACGTATAAAGTGGCAACAGTCAGGCTGACCTCAGAGTTTTCTCTTGTGACTCTAAATGCCAGAAATAATGGAACAATATCTACAGAGTTTTAAGGGAAAATAATTTTGAACCAAGAATTATATACCCTGCCAAGTTATCATTTCTGTACAAAGGCAACTGGAAGACATTCTCAAATATGCAGGGGTTAAGAAAGTATGTCAACCAAGAACCTTCCCTGAAAAATTTGCTGAATAATTTACTGCAGCCAACAGAGAAATGAACTAAAATCACTCAAGAGGAGGGAGGCAATTGTGTGAAAGAGTTAATGTTAAGCATTAGAACTAGTTAAGGAGCATTAAATTTAAATTGTTATATATGGGGTAATAAAAATAAATACAAAAATAAATAAAATTTCAATTTATATAGTTTTAAACTGTGAAAGGGCATGCCAAATGTTCAATATATTAGGCAAATAAGTACTGTTTTAGTTTTAACGTGTAGTATTGTTGATAAAGATATGTGTATTCTTAAACGAAACATAAGTAAAATAAAAGGGCTTTATCCCTGTGGATAGGACAAGTAGAGTAAAGGCATTCTAAATGTTAATCTGACAAAATTGGAAAATAGTACAGTTTTACTATATAAATAAAATTTATTTTATTTACTTTATGTAGAGAAAAAAAAGTACCAAGTTTGTTTATATTGTAAATTCTGACAGTGTAAAAAGAAAACTTCCAAACACTGGTTGGGGTGGGTGTGGACATAACCTTGTTTTATGTACATGTTGCATGGGGAAAGACAATAGTTACTGCATCATCTGATAGTTCATATAAGTAAATTTGACATTGAGAAAAGTGTTACAGACAAAAATAAAATATATACGTTCCAATATTTTGGAATAGAAAGGAAGTGGTAAAAAAAAGAGAAAATATAGCAAAAGAAAAACAGTAAGGAAGCATTAAAATTAGCATAAAATAGATAGAGGTAAGGATGAGTTATCATACTCATAAGCTGGTTAAATATTCTTACTAAGAAGATTCAAACTGGGGCAAAAATCAGTCTCTAACCTGTAATACATTTATATAAAACAAAAGATAAAAAGGTTTAAAGATACTAGGGTATTTCGAAAAGTTTATAGAAAAATAGAATTGAAAGATAATATGAGCCTACTGAAAACTATAACTCATGGAAATAGAGAGCAATATTTTTATTAGGCAGAATCCAAGCATATAACAAGATATTTTATATTTACAAAACATACAATACAGGATGTAAAATTTAAGAGACTTTTATGTGGTAAATAACATGGCATTCATATGTAAAATAAATGTTTTATGTTTTGATGTGGGTGATAATTTTACTGATGTTAAACCGATATACTTGTATTTTAAAAACATTGTACATTTAAAATTAATTAATTTTATGTACTTAAAATTCATTAAGAAATCCTACAGTTAAAGAGAATACATATAGCAAAAAAAATTTTTTTTAATTTTTAAAAAATTATATATTTTTATTGATATACATATTCATGGGGCACATAGCTGACTGTCAGCACCTGTGCCCAAGATATGGTAAGCAGATCAGTACTATCAGCATGCCCACCACCTCAGATTGCAGTTATTCTCTGTGTCCCCCAATCAGCCTCTTCCTGGTACCCATCTGCCTCCCCTTCTCCCCAACCCTAGGTATGCTCTCTCCCTTTGCAAGTCCAGCACACTACTGTGGTCTTTCTTTCCTTCCTTCTTTCTCTCTTAGCTCCCTGTTATGAGTGAGGACATGCAGTATTTTTACCTCTGTGCCAGGCTTATTTAGCATAATTTTCTCCAAGCTCATCCATGCTGCTGTGAATGGCAGAATTTCATTCTTTTTTATGGCTGAGTACATACCACATTTTCTTATTCAGTCATTTGTCTATGGACGTTTAGGTTGGTTCCAACTCTTGGCTATTGTAAATAGAGCTGCAATGAACATGGGAGTATTTGTATCCCTTCAGCATGATGATTTACATTCCTTTGGGCATATACCCAGAAGTGGGATTGTTTGATCATATGGTAGATCTATCTGTAGTTGTTTGAGAAACCTCCATACTGTTTCTTTAGTGGCTGTGCTCATTTACAGTCCCACAAACAGTGTAGAAGAGTTCCTATTTCTCTGCATCTTCATCAGCATTTGTTATTGTCTTTTTGATTATAGCCAGTCTAACTGGGGTGAGATGATATCTCAATATGGTTTTCATTTTCATTTCCCTGAGGATTAGTGATGTTGAGCATTTTTTCAAGTACCTGTGGCCATTTGTATGTCTTCTTTCGAAAATTGTCTTTTTAGCTTCTTTGCCCATTTTTAAATTGGGTTACTTTTTTTTTTGTCTTTTTTTGTCTTTTTCCGTGTCCGGCAACGGATCGCAACCCTCAGTGTTGCCCCTGTACCGGACTGGGGACCAGCAACGGGATTGCAACCCTCGGTGTTGCTCCTGCGCCTCGCTCAGCCAGTGAGCGGGAACCGGTCTGTATGTGGGATCTGAACCCTTGGGCGGGAGCGCCGCCGCGCTTCCCAAGCGGCGCACTATCCAGTGCGCCACCGGGCCGGCCCCAAATTGGGTTACTTTTTAAAAAAAAAAAAAAAAAAAGGAGCCAGGAGTACCAAGAGCTGGGAGGAGGGCACTCCAGGCAGAGGGCCCAGCACACACTATCAGCCTAAGGTGGGAGAAGACCTGGCATGTTTTAGAAGAAAAAGGGAGGGCTGTGGCTAGAGCTCAGTGATCAAGGGAAGAGTGTATGAGGGAATGGAAGAGAGGAAGGCAGGGGCCAAGCCTGCTGAGTCATTTAGGCTGCAAAGGGGAGTTTGGATTTTATTCTACATGCAATGGGAAGCCACTGAAGAGTGTAACCAGGGAAGGATGTGATCTTAGATTTTGAAAAGATCACACTGGATTCCACATAGAATGGATTGGAGGGTTACGCAGTAGAGAGGATGCAGGACAGCCAGTTGAGAGGTGAGTACAGCAGTCCAGACAGATGGTGGTGTCCTGGACCTGGCTGGAAGCTGTGGAGGTGGACAGAAGAGGACCAGTGCAAGGCATCTTTTGAAGGTAGAACTGACATTGGATTTGTGGGGAGAGGAAATACCCTAGTTCTGAGATCACAGGGCCTTTGTAAAGTGAAAGCTGATGTTCTCACTTTCTTTCTTTCTTTCTTTTTTTTTTTTGTCTTTTTTTACTGACCGGTAATGGTATCGCAACCCTCAGTGTCGCGCCCGTACCAGGACCGGCAATGGGATCGCAACCCTCGGTGCTGCGCCCGCACCTCGCTCAGCCAGTGAGCGGGAACCGGTCTCCACATGGGATCCGAACCCTCGGCGGGAGCGCCGCCACGCTCCCAAGCGGCGCACTCTCCTGTGCGCCACCGGGCCGGCCCTGATGTTCTCACTTTCAACAAATAAGTGTATGCTGTTTTTTAACCTGGTGTGTCCGGCTCTATGCTAGGTGCTGTTATATAAATGATCTTATTTAATGACTTCAAAGACTGAATTCTATTCATTTTTGTTTCATTACAGTAGCAATACATTGGCTTCTAGAATGTTTTTTCCCTTCTGCTTCCTTGTATTTCATATCGTTTTTTAATGCTCCTCTGAGGGATTGTAAAGCTCAGCCTAAGCAGGAATTTGTACTGATGGATGATGGGGTCTGTTCTCAGGTCCCAGATTCTGGGAAGGACTTGAAAGTGCTTGTGGAGGAGATCGCTCCTTTGGGAGCAGCCAGAGAATTACTCAGATCCCAACAGAAACAGGAGGTTCAGCCAGAAGAGCAAACTTTGAAGCAGTCACGAGGCTCACACCAGAGACCATGGGAACACTCAGAAGGTAAGCAGAGCCTATGTCCTCACCTGAGGCAGGTGAGAACAATCATTTTTTGGAAATAAACGTTTAAACTCGAGTCTGCCCTAGTTTCCAGATTAAATGCCTTTGAAATATATCCAAAAAGCAAGATTTCAAATTTTAGTTGAGGGTAATAGCACTTAAAATAGTGTTAGCCTAATTCTTTTATTGCAATTTAATTATTTTACTTCGGAATCAGGCGTTACTAAAGATGAATCTTGTTTCCCTCACCTTCTGCATAGTAGTTCTTCATATACTTGAAGACATGAAACTCCCTTCCCTTAATCTTTTCCAGAATACATTTCTCTTATCATTTTTGAATTTCTTCCAAAGCTCTATTTTTTGTTTTTACTTATTTTAATTTTTTTAGAAAGCTTTTTTAATTAAAAACTTTTTTTAATTGATGTAAAATTTATATATCATAAAATTAACCATTTTAAAGTGAATAATTCAGTGCCATGTATTTAGTACACTCACTTTGTTATTCAACCACTACCCCTATCTAGTTCCAAAACTTTTCATCATCCTAGAAGGAAACCCTGTACTCACTAAGCAGTTGTTCCCATTCTATCTCTGGATTTACCTGTTTTGGACATTTCATATGAATGGAATCATATGATATGTGACTTTTGTGTCTGGCATGTGTCAGTACTTCCTTCTTTCCTTCTATGGCTGGATAGTATTCCATTGTGTAATATACCATGGCTTTATATTTTTATGTTTTTTCCATAAAGCAGTTTGACTGGATACATTTCTAGATAGCCTTAAGGTCCATTGCCTTTTCTACTGAACTGAAAGCTGCCATTAGAGGTTGCTAGGTAACTTTTACAGCTCAGCTCATCTCTAGGTAATTCAGAATCCTGGAGGAAAGCATTGTGTCTTAATGATGTTTAACTTGGCAAACTTGTGTTGATAAAATGTTAAGTTGTCTAAGAGGTTTATTTGTTTTAGTTTTTTTTTTTTAACAAAGTAAATATTCTTATCAATATCTTTGTAAACTTTGCCACTCAGCATTTATTGCCTTTTGATCCTTGGCACACCTGTGCTTTCTAGTGTGTGCTGTCTGAGGCTTTGCGCTTTCAGGGGCAGTGGGGAAAGCGAAGCAGGATGCACTGTGCTCCAGGCTCCGCTCCCTGTGGTTGCCATGCCCTCCAACAGCTCACAGACCTGCAGTGTTGTAACCTCCCCAGGGGTCACATGTCTCTGAGTTTCTGCTGAAGTTCTGCTAATAAATCCTAAAAATGAATCATTTTATTTGTAGAATTTTTGAAGGTGGGGATTTGAGAAAGAATATATTATCTTGATCTGAAAAATATAACAGATTCAGTTACTGTGGTATTTGTAATAGTACTACGGTTATCTCTGGGTGGGGGCGCTATGAAGATATTTCCCTCCCTCTATTGTGCTATTTAATTTTTTTCCCTCTAACATGTACATATTTAAAATGAAAAACAAAAACAAAAACCACTGTCTTTTTTAAAGTTATTATGCCAAGAGGAATCTGGCGAAAGGAACTTCTCAACACACAGAGGGTGTTGGCTATAGCTGTGGTTCTCAACCTTGAGTGTGCATCAGACTCACCTGGGGTGGGGGTGGGGGGTGCTAAAACACAGATTCTCCGGCCCCACCTCCAGAGTTTTTGATTCAGAGGATCTGGGGCAGGGCCCCAGAATTTGCATTTCTGACGGGTTCCCAGGTGCTGCTGCTGCTGCTGCTGACCCAGGGAGCCCACTTTGAAACCTCTGCTCTGTGTGCAGCAGCTGTCCTCTAACAGTGGCCATTTCCTCCCCCAGCCTGGCTTGTTCCTCAGGTTCCCAGGAATCTGCCCCTGAAGAGGGGTCTCCGAGAGCAGGAGACAGGTGCTGTGGTCTGGACTGGTGGGTCCCAGGTGAGCCGTGGTTGACACCTTCTGTCTCTTTTGAAGTTCCCACTTCATCTTAGCACTCAGTCTCATCCTAAAACCCCTTCTTTTCCAGAGAAAGTAGAAAGATTTTAAATAGTCCATTAAGCTTCTCAGGTTGTTTTCTTACTACGTCCACTCTGACATCATCACAAGGCTCTTTACTCATCCAGTTCTTGCCATGGAGGGCTGACCTCCCATGCCTTTGCTTTGCCCCTGATCTGATGACTGTGATAGGCTAGAGCAGTTCTATTTTATCCATAGTAGCAGACCCTGGTGTTGTTACAGGGATCAGCCACGTGTGAGGACAGAGCTGTATCCTTCTGTCAGCAAGAACAGATGTGCGTTGGCCCTGCACAAAGGGCTCTCTGCAGGGGAGCTACCCAGAAGAATGACAGGCACATCTCTCTTGGTAAGGATCTGCTTCCCCTCTAGGTCCTGATAGATGTGTTCAGTTGCTCAGAGAGACTGAAAGAATCTGAGAGGAAAGGAGACAGACAGAGGGAGTGGGGAGACTGTTAGGTGGAGAGAGAGAGGAAATAAATGGGAACATAGAGCAGGTGGGAGAGCCACAGAGACAGGCAGAGATTGAAAGGGACAGCAAGAGGGCTCATGATGGATGGGCAGCACGCGTGACCAGCAAATGGGAACGGGAGTGAGTGTGAGGTGAGAGCAGTGGGGACAGAGAGTGAGGGAGGAAAGGATAAGAGGGAGGGGAAGATGCAAAGGGCGAGAGCAAAACAGAGCAAGAGTAGTTCAGGGCAGGAGGCTGGCAGGCAGTAGCTAGTGAAAGGCACAGGTGGGAGACGGTGCATGTGTGCTCACACGCACCAGTAGGTGTGACAGCTTTGAGGCCTTCCAGTGGCAGAAGAGATTAAAAACAAAATAACCCAACCCTGATGCTCCACTTCTATGCCCAGGCCCTCCAGGAGGAACCAGCCCTTCCCTGGAGTCTCAGGACACTTGAGGAAGATTCTACCAAATGCACTGTTATCTTGCTTTTCTTGGATCAGTTCTGCCCCATCTGGGCCAGATGCCCATCCAGATTGAGACAAATGTGCTGCAGCTCGCAGGGTCTTGATGTCTTCTCTCTGCTTCTTCACACGCAGGGTTTCCTATTCACGGTTCCAATGTTGGCTCTGGGCTGGATCAAAGAGGACACATGGGGACCCCAGATTTTCACAACTGCAGAGCAAGGAAGAGTTCTAAGAGTTCCACAAGTGAGTCTGGAGTGGAAGCCCATGAGAAACCAGCTAAGGGGGAGGAAAAAATCAGGTGTGATGCACAACACCTGGAGTCAGCAGGTGAGACAGTAGCAGGCTCACACAGGACCTCGGAGGAAAATAGGACTTTCCTTTCTATTTTCAGTGAGCCTTGGTTTTATGAAAAACTCCAGATGCAGCACCAGCAAAGTCACCAGCTATATGGGGAAATTGCTGAGCTCTTGTGTGAATAAGGTTCCCACAGGACTCTGGAGCAGTGTCAAACCAAGTTCACGAGCCTATGGGCTGGTTACTGTCGAGGGAGGCAAGGCTGCAGCCCAGAGCCTTGTGCTGTTCAGGGGGAGATGGATTTTCTGCTTGCCAGTTCTCCGAGGGGTTTGGCAGACAGGGCTATTGGGGTCAGGGGGCTGGGCTAGGCTCCATGGAAGTGGAAAGAGGTGGGGGATGAGGACAGAGCAGAGGACTCAGCCAGCTACAAACTGGCAGGAAATAGTCCAGGAAACTGGGAGCCCCCTGCAGCTATAGCCTGCTTCAGAACCACTAGGGTGAGGATCTCTCTGGATATGTCCTGGTACCAGTTGCCTGTATGCAAACGAGTCCCTCACACTGGGCTTGGTCTCCCAGCTATAAATTAGAGATGGTTCTTGTTCCTTGGGGTTCCTGTCCTTTACAGTTAGGGGTGATGTTGGGATAAAACCCATTCACCTTGCCGTGTGCAGGTTACATATAAGTGTACTTCGAAAAGTCCGTGGAAAAATTGAATGAAAAGATAATATGAATCCTTCCATGAACTTTTTGAAGACCCCTCATATAAGAAAAAGTAGTACCTAAACCCTTAGGTTGTTTGGGTCACTCAGGAAGTTTTTTCAGTGTGAAATTTGAAAGCCAAAGCCAGGTATGTTTTTGTCATCAAAGTAGTGAATTGTCTGGGTAGGTGCTATATCCAGATTTTGTTAATAGAACAAAAAAAGAATGAAGGTGATGTTAGCCGGGAATGAGTATTGTGTTCGCTTTGGCAGGTGGGTGACATCTGGACAGGTGTCAGCAGTGAATTCAAAAGGTTATCATAGTCTAGGAATCAGGTTTCATTGCAGCTTCAGGGGATTGATCTGTGTCCGGGGCGGATATATTCCTCAGAATACATGCAAATTACCTCCACATCCATAACCAATATTGTGGCTGTGTTTCAGTTATCATTGCTGTAAAACAAACCACCCCAAAACTTGGTGATTTAAAACAATTATTTCTCACCAGTCTGTAGGTTGACTGGCTGGTTCTTCTATTTCTTTGCTGAGGTGTTGAGTTTGGAAGATTCCAGAATGGCCTCATTCACCTGGCTGGCAGTTGATGGTGGCCTCCAGCTCGGAGCTCATTGGGTTTGTCAGATGGCCATAGCCTCACACCATGCTTTCCTGAGCAAGCATCCAAGAGGACAAGATTTCACGTGCAAGGGCTTATTGAACCTTTGCTGGCATCATGACATTTAGCCATGTCCCACTAGCCAAAGTTAGTCATATGGCTGAGCCCAGTGTGAGAGGGATTACATCAGGCTGTGAGCACGGGGGCCCTGTGATACTGCTCCTGCTTCACTCTCGCCAGCGTGGCTCCCTCCTTGTCTGGGATTTCACCTGGCTCTGTCCACTGCCATCCATCCCCCTCTGGCATTGTGCCTTTTCTTGCCTCTCCAGGCTCCTCTTGGACCTTATCTTTGGCCATTTCCAGGCAAAATGTAGTGTCTTTTCGAGCAGATTATATTACTAATATATATGGTTAATATGATGAGGTAAGACATTCCCTTAGAGGCCCTTCTGTTTTTGTGCTTAGGATTTTTTTTTTTTTTTGTCTTTTTCGTGACTGGTAAGGGGATCACAACCCTTGGTGTGATGTTGCCCACACTGCGCTCAGCCAGTGAGCGCACCAGCCAGTCCTATATAGGATCCGAACCCGCGGCGGGAGCGTCACTGCACTCCCAGCGCCGCACTCTCCCGAGTGCGCCACAGGCTCGGCCCTTGTGCTTAGGATTTTTAAAAAAAAATTATTGAAGTGAAATTCACATGACATAAAATTAACCTTTTTTTTTTTTTGTAAAAGATGACCAGTAAGGCGATCTTAACCCTTGGCTTGGTGTTGTCAGTACCATGCTCAGCCAGTGAGCTAACTGGCCATCCCTATATAGGATCCGAACCCATGGCCTTGGTGTTATTAGCACTGCACTCTCCCAAGTGAGCCACGGGCCGGCCCTTAAAATTAACCATTTTAAAGTGAAAAATTGACATCTGACACATTCACAGTTTTGTGTAACTACCACGTCTATCTAGTTCCAAAACTTTTCCAATCACTTCAAGTAATTTCTCCCCATCGTCCCTCCCCCTAGTCCCTGGCAACCACCAATCTTCATTCTGTCTCTGTGGATTGATCTATTCTGGATATTTCATTAAGAGTACCTATAACTTTAATTTCCACAGTATTAGGCTTATTGAATGAGAGCTTGTATTCCCTACATACTTTGGTTTCCTGCAAACAACTTAGGACCTTTTAAAATTAGGGATGGAAATGAGTCAGAGAATGTGGGAGAAGTCATTCTTTCAACAAATATTTATTTAGTGCCTGCTATGTCTCGTTCATAGTTCTGGATCCTTAGGGATACAACAGTTAGAAACAGACAAAGATGCCTGCCCCGAGGGGAGAGACAGACAACAGCATGACGAATCACTGAGTGGCACAATATGGAAGGAGGAAAGGGGCAGGGGGAGCAAAGCAGAGTGATGGGAGCACTGAGCTGTGGGGTGGCTTGCATTTGTAGTTGCCTCAGGGTTGTCCTCACTGAGAAAATGACATTTGGAGAAACTTCCAGGAGGAGAAAGAATGAGCCACATGCCTATCTGGAGGAGAATGGGAAGCGGAGGGAAAGGCTAGCACAGTGTTGTGGGGAGCGGGGCTGGCACAGAGGTGGCTGACTGCTGCAGGGGAGAGCAAGGGGGAGCTCAGCGCCAGATACATGGGGCAGCACAGCCCAGAGCAAGGCCAGCTGAAATGACAGCTAGTGTTAGCAACCTTAGTAGCAATTTAATGTCGCTGAACTGTCTAACTGCATTTTTATTGTATTTTACAAATCAAACACAAAAACTGGGTTCTTCATAGATAATTTGAGAAACAACGAACACAGGGCCTTGATGCCTTACATGAAGGACTTTGACTTTTATTCTGAGTGAAGTAGGGAAGGCTTACAGTGTTCTGGGCAGAGGAGTAAGAATTTTCAAAGGACCCATCCTTTTGAGTTTTTCGATTTATTTGACACCGAGCTCTATGTAAACATTTGTCTCTCTCTTTGCTACAGAAACTTTCACAGTGACCTCCAGGAAGGCAGGTCCATGTCATATTTATATTTGCCTTTCTCTGAAACTAGCGTCATAGGCACTCAGTAAGTTTTATTAGAATTGGTGGTAATGGGTATGCTGATAATATTGATCTGGCCATCACATTTGGGGTACAAGTGGTGACAGTCAGCTTTGTATCCTGTGAATATTCATAACCAATAAAAAAAGAAAAGTTTTATTATAGTTAATAAAAAAGGAGGGGGGCTTACTCTGCTTGGTTGAAAATAGACTGTGGGAGATCCAAAGTGGAAGCAAGGAGACCAGGTAGGCAGCCACAGCAGTGACCCAGGACAGTGGCTCAGAGTAGAATAGATAGGGTGATGAGAAGAGGCTGGTAGCCTTCAGAGCAGCATGACCAGATGTCAGAATGCACTTGCTGGAGCAACTTGAGACATATTAGCCCTCATGAACCGGGCCAACAGGCTGCAGGATGTGTGCTGAGTGTTCTTGAGTGGCCAACAGATAGTGATGGGCCAGCCGAGGAGGTACTGCAGTGTCAGAGGAGGAGCGGGCAGATGTATTCTATCACCAGCTCTTCTCTCCCATGAATCTCTGCTTCCCTCCAAGCCTCACCTGCCTACTATGTCCTCTTATGTGGCCACCCTCAGGGAGCCCCACAGCTCTGGAGACAGGCAAGCCACTACCCTTATTGTGAGTCACCTCTCCAGAGGATGTAAGTGAGATTCAGGATAAAGAAAAATAAAAAGGGAAGCTTTAGTAGATGACTCTACAAGTCCTTCTCAATTGGAGAGGATGTCTTTTCTACTACACTAAAAGTTTTTATGTTTTAGGAAAAAAGGCCACAGTGAGGTATCTTCTCAGAAATAACAGAGCCTTAGGCTGCTTAAAACTGCACTGCAGTATAAACAGTCTTCTCTGATCCGACTGCTGTATTCTTTGTCCCTTGACAGCAGGTGTGCACTGGGACTATGAAGAGACCAAGACACTCCTGGCTGTTCTCAGTAGATCTCAATTTTATGAAAGACTCCAGGCCTGTCAGCAGAGCAGCCAGATCTACAGGGTCGTGGCGGAACGACTCCAGGAACAGGGCTTCCTGCGGACCCCAGAGCAATGTCGCACCAAGTTCAAAAGCCTGCAGTTGAGTTATCACAAAGTGAGGAGAGGCTGTGTGTCTGAACCTTGTATCTTTTATGAGGAAATGGATGCCCTTTCAAGCTCCTGGGCCTCTGCATGTCCTATGGCAAGTGATGCTGTTCTTGGCCAAGAGGCTGGAGAGCTGAGTCAGCAGAACAGGGAGCCCACAGAGGTTGTAGATGATGGCACTGTGGATGGTGCAGGCCGGGATGAAAAGGATCTCAGGAATTCTGGCCAGGAAGTCCAGAGACGTGACCTGCCAGTCCTGTTCCCAAACAGACTTGGTAAGGTTTGTTTGGTTCTGATGGTCACAGGATGGGAAAGTCCACGTACAAGCAATTAGCCTAGCACTTGAGAGGGAGCTGTCACTGCTCTTGGTATTGTCATCATCTTGGTGTGACTTCTCCAGGCCTGCAGTCTTAGTTTTCATGGTGTTTAAGGATTATTCCCCTTGCATTTTAGAGCCCTGATTTTCTACTTGTCAACCTCTTTCACTGAGTCCATGTTATCTTTTCCCGTGGAGTTCCACTGCCTTGCTTCCTGAGATTGCTAGTTAGGCCTCCAGACCAGACTCCAACCTCCTTCTCCAGCATGACTTCTCCTTTCATAATCTAAGCCTGTGCTAGCCAGGTACTCAGCACCCTGCCTGCTTCCTCTTTCAGCTGGCCAAACAAAAGGGTGGTGGTCTTTTGTTCTGCTCCCAGAAGTAGGCCATTCAAGAATTCAGAATACACCTATAAGCAGACAGACAGGTGACATAGAGCTTGACCTTTTGTCTCAGTTTGTCATTGTGTCAGAACATCCAAAAAAAAGAATAGGAGAAAAGTTGGTGGGGTTTAGGGTATAATCTACCTGTGACCACAAAATTTGGAGCTCAAAAATACTATATTTGGAAATAAAACTTAGGCTTTTAATTAGCAGAAGATTTAATCACATGAGGAATTCCAATTAGGTGTTTCTTCTTTATAGTTGTTTAGTTGTAACTCTTTCCTCATTCCATTGTTTTCCTTCACTACAGTCCAGTATATTTCTTTTTTTTTTCTTTCAGGTTTTCAGTTCAAGAATGGGATTAAAAAAGAGAGTCCGAAATGGGATGATTCAGAGGAAATAGAAATGAACAAGGCTTTACAGGGAAAGTCTAGTGCAGAAACTTTTTGGCACTCTGAGCTAACAAATGGCTGGGAGAGTAAGCCAGTGTCAGGACTGGAAAAAGCTTCCCGATGTCCCGAATGTGGAAAAAGCTTTAGCCGAGGTTCTTATCTTGTTCGGCATCAGAGAATCCACACGGGTGAGAAGCCTCACAAGTGCAGTGAATGCGGGAAAGGCTTTAGTGAGCGCTCCAACCTCACTGCCCACCTGCGAACTCACACAGGGGAGCGGCCCTACCGGTGTGAGCAGTGTGGGAAAAGCTTTAACCAGAGCTCCAGCCTCATTGTGCACCAGAGGACACACACGGGGGAGAAGCCTTATCAGTGCACCATCTGTGGAAAGAGATTCAACAACAGTTCCCAGTTCAGTGCTCACCGGCGCCTCCACACTGGGGTGAGCCTGTACAAGTGTGTGGAGTGTGGGAAAAGCTTCAACAATAGCTCCCATTTCAGTGCCCACCAGAAAACCCACACTAGGGAAAAGCCTTACAAGTGCTCTCAGTGTGAAAAGAGCTTCATTAAGAACTCTGCCTTCACTCACCATGAGGCAGTGCACATAAAAGAGGTACTCACATCACAGGAAGGGAGAGGTGTATTGTAAGTGTGTAGGAGGACCTGCAGATCACTTCCTTAGGTCAGCATGTGTTTTGTAGAGCTTCTGCTGTGGAGAGGTATAGCCAATCCCTGACTTAGCAGTAGGCTTATTGACAACCAGTTCTTATCCACCATGTCCAGGAACAGTAATCAGCCTGAGACTGACCTCCTTCTAGCTGTGCCTGTGACTCCAGAGTCTTGTCTCACTGTGACTTAAAGTTTGCTTTGATGGGGAGGCCATAAGTCCTGCCAGAAAACCAAGGTCTCCCTGTTCTCAACACTGAGAATGGGTGGCCAGTGATCTGAGAAATGTTTCTGGGAAAGGTCAGAGTGTGGCAAAAGTCCTCACATAGGGCTGATAAATTCTCCCCCTTTTGGGAAGCACATTTAGAGGTTAAGAGCATGGATCTCTTCTAAACCAATAATTGACTTCCAGACACCTACTTGTACTGCTGCTACCTTCAGGGCAGATGATCAGTGCTCTTTGTAACCCAGACACCACCTTAAGGGAAGAAAGGGAAGGAAGAAAGGTCAAGCCACTGGATAATATTGAATCTGTTTCCCTAAGTGACTTAATCTTAGAGTAAGCATAAAATCTAGGTTGATCTTTGTAAGATTTCTCATTTTACCATCATCTCCCCCAGTTCCTGATTGTCTCTTACAGTAAATGGCTTCTAAACATTACTCTTTTTGATAATAGTTTATAAACTATTATAAACAAGTTCACAAACATTACTATCTCCTTTGGCAACTGGCTGGTACGAGGCTCTGAATCCTTAGCCTTAGTGTTATCAACACCACACTCTGACCAACAGAGCTAATTGGCCAGCCCTCAAACATTAATATTTCTGATGAAAATAAAGAGGTTTCTCCCTTCACTTCCCTGGCCTTTGGTTATAATTTTCTCCATTAGAAACTGTACTCATGCAGAAGCCTACAGGGCCCTGAAGAGGATCTAAGTTTAGAATCTGCTTCAGGCCAGTAGGACATGCACAGAAGGAATAAGGGGCTGGAAATGGGGGGAGGAGGAAAAGAATTGGGAAGATTTGAGCCATTGCTGAGAAGGGAGATGATAGGAGTAAGGAAACGACAGGTAGTTCAGGAGGATGTGACTGCAGAGAGAATAGCAGGTGAAAGGAAGGTGGGTGTGAGGAGCACTAGGAACCAAAATTTACTGATCTAGAACAAGTCACAGATACTTAAAAGCCGTGAAAATCGCCATCCATAAAAAGATGGGTACATTGTCTACAGTTCTTGGATTGTGCATGCAAGGTACCAAAGCAACTTGTCTAAGCCATGGGGAAAACAAGCGTCATGGCCTCTGCTCGAGCCTTTTTGAAGAATTAAGTATGAGCAAGGGAGAATGTACATTCCATATCAAAGCCAGAAGAAATTAAAATTTAGGGGGAAGAAGGGGAAGCAAAGGCAGGACAGAGGAATATACTTGTGTCCTCAGGTCGAGCCCTGCCTGGGCCACCACTTTTCCCTGCATACACTGTCTGTGGGTGTGGCCCTAAGGAGAAGCTATGTCGGACAGTTCCTAGACTAAGAGACTTAAGAGACTTTGTTCAACACAGAAGAAAACATCTTCCAAGAGCCTGGTGCAGGGCAAGGAGGTGAGCTTGAATGTGACCTCTGCGACAGCCTGACTTCATGGTGATTCCTGGTGGAAAAAGAGACAGCCCAGGGGTGGATCAGTTACTTGAGGGACTTGGATATCAGCTCAAATAAGTTGGTTTGGTAGGTGAGGAGAGCCAGTGAAAAGGAAGTGAAGAGACTTAATGTGGCCTCACTAGTAGGTTCCTGCCTTCCTGGGCCTACCGTGGCTGGGGAAACTGGGATATAGCTGTTGAACTCCTTGCATGTTTAGGTCCCGCCCCCCCCAACCCCCCCGCCCTCCAAGCTGCTTTAACTTCTAGTCTGCTGGGCAGAAAAAGGAACACCAAGTACTACAGCCCCCAACCTTTGCCTCATTTATAGTTCTATGAATACTCCAGATGGTCTGGAGGAGACAGGTAAGATCTGGAGAATTCACTCATTCATTCATTCAGGGAATATCTGATTGTAATATACCAGGTACTGGAGCCAGATATAAAGCAATGAATAAAGTAGATACTTTATCTCCCAGAACCAGCCTCATTGGACCCCTCACAGGTACCAGCACCAGTTGGGCAGCACTGCCCAACCCCCAAACCCCCAAGATCTGAGTCCCAGTTTGCCCTAGCATGTACCAAAATAAACCACCCTTATCAGTTAGGGAATGGTGGGAACACTTTTGAAACCCAGCTTCCCAGAGTCCAACCAAAGGGGCTAACCTTGCAAGCAGACCCTTCTAAAAATGGTCTCATGCCTACTATGTTAATGCTTGTCTGCACGAATCCAGTAGGAGAGGTTCAAGATGTGAGAGGGGATAAAAGTTGGACCAAGGTCTCTCAAAAGTGTAGGATGGGACAATCCTGAGCATGGGGAAGGATTAACCTTTAATTGGAGATTTAGGTATGGAGATGGCTTCAGTTTATGGTTAGAAGCAGAGTATTACCTTGTAGGTTAATAAGAGAGAATGAAATGTTTGGTTTTGGAATAATGCACAAGTAATTGTTTTAATAAGACAATCAGTAACTAATTTAGAAGTCAGCCATTTTCAGGAACAATGGATAATTGAGAAATGTATTTACCAGTGAAGCAATGGCAAAAATTGGGATTTTTTTTAAAAAATTGAGATTTAATCTCAGCCACTTTGCAAGCTTGTGATTTCTACTTTAATCTGCTGAAATGGAAAGAGAAATGAAAATGGAATGACCTGCTATTGAGGGTGGAGTTGTCTGTAATGCCCTAACCCTTAGAGAATTTCAGAGGGTGCCCAAGTGAAAGGGCCTCTTCTTCCCAGATACCTGGATCCTTCTCTAAGGAGTTTTCTGCCAATTTGGCAAGACTTCTGCTTCCCGGATGGGGATTTCTCCTTCCATATATACTGCTTTCACAATTCTCTCCCATTTATATTTCCCACCTGTGTCTACTAGGGCTTTCCTATCCTTGTCAGGGTCAATGGATGAAGCTCAAATAAATGGAAGTCTGAGAGGGAAAACTCACAGGAAGAAGAGATACAACCCCAGATGGGAAAGGAAACCCCTTCAGTGGTGTCTTTGTGTGAGAGGGAGAGCAGATCATCACCCCTCTTCTAGAAACGAACAGATTTTGGAGGAAGGATGAAGCAGGTTTGTGGCTCAATCTGTAGTAGAGACAGATTGTAATCCAGGTTTCCCAAGGTGCAGAGGACTCTTTCCTTACCAAGTCCTTTATGCAAATGTTCCAGGACACAGTGTTTACTACCACTTAACGTTTGAGCTGAGGCTTGGGGGCTGGGGGTCCAGGATCTTGGGTTGGCTCCTCAGTGTCCTCTTGTTCACTTTCTCATAGAGGGAACAGGACTTTGGCATGGGGCCTCTGCTGTCCTTGTGATGTTCATCTGAAGGCATTTGAACTTGGTGTGACACTGCTCTGGGTCTGCAAATGACCCAGCACCTTTAGCTGCATAGCTATTGTTTTGGGTACCTCGCAGTTCCAGTAACAGGTCATGAAACTCATTTACCAAGGATAAAGAAGTATGTCTTAGTTTCTGCAGCAATGCAGTGCATACCTGTCACCAGGGGAGAACACTCAAGAGTGACAGCTCAAGCTGTTTATCTCTTGGTCAGCTGATCACAGGCTTTCACCATCCTATCTCCCATCGCCTAACACAGCCTGATACTACACTAACCACTTGAGAATGAACTTGAAGCAGGCTGCACAGAAGGCAACACCCCATCATCTGTAGATTTCCTCTGATGTCTAATATTACCCTCTTAAGTTCAGCTCTTCAGACGTCCATTAAAAAGCCAGTTTTTTTTTTTTCAACTGTAAGTTAAATACTAGGGCTCTCCATACAGTTTCTTTCTTTCTTTTTTTTTTTTTTTTGGTGGATGCCCAGTAAGGGCATCCAAACCTGTGACCTTGGAGTTAGGTTGTGCTCTAACCAAACCATACAGTTTCTATATCTCCTTCCCTTACTGAAACATTTTAATAAAATTGATATAATTTTACAGTCAGCACTATTCCTTTTTTCCAAGGATTCCTAACCACTTCCTGCAGACTAGATCAAATAGTCTTGCTACAGCCCAGAGAAGTAGAGCACAGCCACAGACTGTCGCCCTTTCCACTCATCTACTGTGGTTC
The DNA here is from genome assembly GCF_000696425.1 of Galeopterus variegatus. NCBI lineage: Eukaryota > Metazoa > Chordata > Mammalia > Dermoptera > Cynocephalidae > Galeopterus > Galeopterus variegatus. The sequence continues at coordinate 135,682 of NW_007727231.1, forward strand.
CTCAGCTGAAGGAGGCTATGGGTAGTCACAGCCAAAACAAGAGCTGGGCTCCTCAAGCTCCTCACATACTTTCTCTTCCTCTTGCTGCCTCTTCTATGCCTCTTCTGTGAGGGGACCTCCTTACCAGACCAGTCTCAGGACAGCCGAGGACTTCTGGGATCCTGGAATGGAGTGTGCCCATTTCATCGCTTGGCTCTGCACAGTCCTGCTGCCCAACCTTGGCTCGGTTCCTGGGTAGAGACAAATAGAAGGACTGAGTGTTCTTCACTTTTAGAGAACACAGGACTCTGGCAAATAGCCTTGCCACTTTCTGTGGTTATTAGCCTGACAGCTTAGGAAGCTGGTGCCACCTGCACTGGCATCTGGAGGAATCTGTGCTCTTGCGGCTGCTCAGCCACCCCCCATACACCTGGTCGTTCCAGGGGTATATCTGGAGTTTTTCATAAATTTGGGATTTACTGAGATTGGCAAGTAGTCTTGGTTTCTTGAGAGGCCCAATGCAAACCTGTATCCTAGGTTACGTGGCTTGCATAGTGTCTATAGTGAAAGCTGGGTTTTTCCTCCATCTATAATTTTTTTTTAAAATTCTCCCTTTTCATCACCAAAATCAAATTTATTTTTATCAATACCACACTCTAACCAGTCTAACTGGCCATAATTTTTTGTTTATTTGTTTTGGTGGCTGTCCAGTGTAGGGACCTGAATCCTTGACCTTGGTGTTATAACACGGCATTCGAACCAGCTGAGCCAACTGGCCAGCACTCATTTCTCTTCTTTAATGAGAAATCCTGGATCCCAACTCCAGAGGTTGTCAGTCTGGGGTAGCTGTTTCTAACAAGTTTTCCATGTGCTGCTGTGTGCTTATCCCTGTTTGAGAGCCACCAACCCTTTCCTTAGAGATGGAGAACACTGGGGCCCAGTTCACATGGGGAATCAGTATCCGACAATCATTAGGAGGTAGTGTGGTGTAGTGGTGAGGGCTTTGCAGCAAGACAAACCAGGTTTAACTTAATTGTTACCTGTTGCTGTGTGTCCTTAGATAACTTACTTAACCTACCTTAGCTCCAGCCTCCTCATCTTACAATCAGTGAAAAGAATATCTTCCTCTCAGGGTGGTTTAAAGGGTTAAATGATTTCATGTGTGCAAACCATTTACATATTACCTACCATACAGTAAATGCGTAACGTATTCCAGCTATTTTTCGATATGTACTGAGTTTTACCATGTGGGAAAAGAGCCAAACAACTTCAAACTCTCCATGCATTGCTGATGCCTGTACCTATGACTCCCAACACTGTTCTTCAGTCAGTGAATTCATTTGTTTATTAAATATAGTATGATGAAATGAATATTTATTTTGTCTGGAAATGTTTATGTTGTGCCAGGCACCTAGAGATACAGAGATGAGGAAGACTGGGTTACTGCCCTTAAAGGGAAAAGAGCTGGATCTGGAACACAGGTCAAGTCAATTCCGAAATCATTCATTACTTCAGCCTCTCACTTCTGACACTTTCAAGCTAACAATTTCTATGAAACCTCACAACACAGACCTTCCCCTGTATGTTGATACCATCTCAGGGAAGTCTTGCTGTGTGGGGGCTGGAGGCACAGCTGCTGCTTCACATCACACCCATTACCACCAATCAGCTCCCAGCCGTGCCATCTTGCCTGGCACTAGATTAAGAGCAAGGTAGTATTATTACACAGTCTAGATTTGACATGGCCCCTAAGAAGCTTTTACAGTCTAAAGGTAGAACAGGCAAAAAGAGATTCATTAAAAAAAAAAAAAAAAAAAGGAAAAGGTGACCTGTCAGAGATCTTGCTTGTCCTGCAGTCCCTTGCTTGACATCCTGTCCCCTTTATCTACCATCAAGGCACTGTCTATTATAATCCACAGGTGGATTTTTTTTTACGAGTCAAGACTTTAGTCCCAGATACAGGAGATGGTGACAGTAGCTGACATGTCAGATGTAGAATTTATACACCCAAGCACCAGCAGACAGCTCTAAGGGACTCCTGGGGTTGGCCCAGCTCACGCTGGGTCTTCATCCGCTCATCCTCGTCCTCCCTTGCCTTCTCATCTTGGCTTCTTAGCCTTTGCTGGATACCGGGTCTCTGGACCATTTCAGCTATATTTTCATTCTTTCTCAATGGCCAAGCCACCTGACATGTCCAAACAGGATCATCTTTCTGGAGATCTTCACTCCTCTGGTAGTATCTTCTGATTCAGGCTCCCCTGTCCAGGCTGAACTCGCCCCCATAAGCCCGTTCAGAAAACTTGCTTGTCAGTCCAAACTAAAATCAGGTTCTCTTCTTTGGGTGCCAGCAGGTTACCACGAATGCCCCAAAACACAGACCTGACTCATACATGATACTTCTAGAGCTATCACGGAATGAGCCCTTCTGACAGGAGGACCAGAGGAAATGACAAAGGTTAGATCAGGAGCTGAGCTGTCTCAGGCCGACAGCTGCACCACCATTTTACCTGTTTCTTGCTCCTAATTCTGGTCACGGCAGCACTGAAAAGTCATGTCTATGATGTCACAGGCACTGACAAACTCTCACCCCCAGATTCTTCCTGCTTCTCCCCATTCCAGCCTGAGACTCTGTGTCTCACCATTTCTTGCAGTAGTTGGGTTCTTCTTTAAGGCCCATGGTCAAAATGGTCCTGAACATGAGTTCTGCTCTTCTCGGGAAAGCCCCCGAGGGTAGGGCTTCACTGGCTAAGTAAGAGCTTAGCAACTCCCCCCATAATCTCAGGGTTGCTCCTCTAGTAGCGCATACACTATCACCTCGAAACAAAACCCCATCACTGACATCCTATCTCACCCCTACAGATCACTGTATGGGCCCAGGAAGGAGAGGTATGGGAGCTTCCTGAAAAGCCAGGGCTAAAAACTTGAATGAGTAATGGGGTATGTGTAGCTGGGCAGAATAGGAGTCCAGATCCCAGTGCCACACCTGACAGTGGCACAGAGCATGCCTAGGACAGTGCAGGGAGGTCTGTGGCAGCCCCCCATCCTGAGCCCTGCAGCTCTGTTAACGCCTCATAGCACAGCTCCCAGCCCCCAGAAAGTCTCACTCTGGCCCTCTCTTGACCAGAAACCCAGATGTATTAATCTGCTTTGAGGAGAGATGCCACTCAGCCACCGAGGACTTAACTAAAGTTCCCATACCTTGCTGGACAGTCCCTCCAGCACACAGCAGGTATTTCAAGAACGGCAGTCTCATTCACAGAACTGGCTCAGGTGAATATAACGTGGAGAGGAGAAAGGCTGAGTTCTACAGGGGACAAATATCTCCCCTTCATCATTCTTGGGAAGCAGAGACCTACTGAAAGCTTGAAGTATGGTGAGGTCATCCATTCTTGCTCTCCACTAACCCTCCTTCCTGCAAAGGGGAAAGAAAATCTGTTATCTTAGGAAATCTGGCATGGACACTAATCAGGAAAATAAACAGGTGCTTAAGAAGCAGCAGCAGCAAAGTCAAGTTTCTCCATCTTGTGTCAGCTGCCTGTCCCCTAATCCAGGCCCCTCTACAACCCAATCTCCATTTCTTTTTACATACTCCTTTCCTAGCCCATTGCCTTGGTCTCCCCGGTTCTCCTTCCAAATCCATACTAAGGTCATTGCCCTCTCACTGCTTTCTGGATGATGCTTCCTCACTCAGGCTTGCATCTCTCTGTGCAGAATGGCCAGGAATTGCTTCAGCTCCAGGATCTCCTCCTTCAGTGCAGCTTGGGCTGTGGTCATCAGTAGCAGAGCTCCCTAAGCTGGCCAAAGGCCTTATTAGGCCCAGACATTGCTGATAACTGGAGAGCCTGAAGGGCTGGTGGGAGGGGGGTTGTCAACCCCTCTGAGAAGTTAGCTTTTGCCATCAGCACCTAAGAGAATGTGAGGAGTGGAGAGGAATTCAACTGCAACTGAGGCTGATCTGTGGCTCAAAATTCAGTTCCCACAACTCTGCAGAATCACCTCCAGCTTCAGTCTGGAAGAGAAAGGTCAATGTGAGAGTTCATTCCTACTTCACTTTCCTAACTCTAGGAAAGAAGTATAAATTTCTCATTTCATCAAATCTGCCTGGTACATGAGACAAAATGTTAACTAGTGGAAACAGCACAGACGTTGACTATCTGGTGGATCTGGTTTGAGTCTCAGCTCAACTCCCTACTAACTGATGTGGGGCAGATTATCCAATTTCTCTGGGCCTCTTTTTCTCATCTGAGGATAACAATACCCAACTCGCAGGATAGAGGAAAAGATTAGAAATGATATTTGTAAAGCAGCTAGCCCAGTGCTTGGTGCTTAGAAGGCATTGGGTAAATGGTACATGAAGCTAGTAAGAGAAACTCCTTACAGGAACTTCTTCACAGCATATGTCTCTACTTGACATATTTATAGGTTTAATGTCTGTCACCACCTACAAGAATGTAAACTTCTTGAGAGCAGTGACTTTATTTTGTTCATTGTTGAATTCCAGCACCTTGAAGAGTGTCTGGTGCTAAGTAGATATTTGGCAAATGAATGAATGGGTAAAAAAAGAGGAAGATTAGGGTTATCAGACCTGATTAATCAACCAGGTGTCACAAACTTAAGCATTATAAAGAACACAAAAGGAGGAAAAATCGATCTCTGGCTGAGATGTCTCTGACACCTGTCCCCTCTCCATCTCCACTACTATCATTCTAGGCAGGGTTTCTGAACTTCAGCACCACTGACATTTTGGGCCAGATAGTTACATGAGTTCTTGTGGGGCAGTGGGGAGCCTGTGCTTTGCAGGATGTTTAGCTGCATCCCCGGCTTTCGTCCACTAGATGTCAGTAGCACACTGCCAATTGTCTTCTGGGAGGCAAAAACTCCTGGTCGAGAACCTCCCGTCTAAGGACCTATTAGTGCCTTTGCCCACCTAACTTTTCCTGCCTGAAATACTCTTTCCCCAAGTCTTGATTCATTCTTTCCATAGACAATGGACACGAGGGAGTCCATTTATCTCGCCCCCCTAATAAATAGTTTCAGGGTGGGGGCGGTTATCTACTCCTCCAGTTTGGGAGCTCTCTTAGAAGGCAAGCAGCATGCCTGTGTCGTATTCGTGTCCCCACCGGGCACAACAGGGCTTCGAAGAACGAGAGTTTTATTAGCATAAACCGCAAGAGCAAAGAGGCACCGACACTTTCAGGGGAGTCTTCACCAGGGAAGCTGCAGAAACGGGGCCCCGAAGGGCGACGGGGCCGACACGCCGGCCTACCTCGCTCCCACACCTCACCAGACAGTGGGCCAGCTTCACTTCGAGTCCCACAGCCACTCCGCGTTTTCGCGTCTTAGGACCCAGAAACTGCAGCCGACTGCAGCCGAGCGGGGACGAGGCCACTCGGGCCCCGCCCCTCCAGGAAAAGCCCTCACGCGCGCGTCTCACAGTCCACGCCCTCTTTTCCATCACTCCACGCCGGAAGCTACCCCAGGGCACGCCGGGACCTCGAGAGGGCCACACGCATGCGCAGAGGCTAAGCCCGAAAAGGGTGGCGCGCGACACGCAAGCCTGCACTAAAGGACCTCCCCCTCCATTGGTATCCGCCCTCCGCTCATGGACAGCAGTTCTCACCAATGAGAAGACAGAATCCGCTGTGCGTCATACTCTGGGACCAATCGTGATGCCTGAGAACCCGGGCTCTGGTGCTAACCCCTCCTACTCGTTCACTGATGCTTTGTGTGCCTAGCAGAGGTTGGTCCTCACACCAACCCTGGCTGGAGACTCGTCCCTGTTCTGCAGGTGAGATGACTGTGTGTGAGGCACAGTTCTGGACTTTTTATATACTAACTCATCCCGACGACAGTCCTATGATGTCAGTCACTATTACTGTTTTCGTCTTCCAGACGAGAAAACAAAAACTAAGTGTAAGGAACTTTCTAGTGACCTACATGGGGCTAAAACTCGTTTCTAACCCAGTGTTTTTTCCCTTCTGTGTTGTTTTCATTTTTTAGTACTATGGAAGTACCGCAAAACATTCTCGCTTTAAAATAGTCTCTTCATACCTTACCTCCCAAACTACACTCCCTTTCTAGAGAAAATAAATGGTATTAGTGTGGATATACATCTTTCTGAACATTAATCTATAATTTTTTCCATTTACTATATCTTCAATTTTTTTTCTGTTTAAATATATCTACCTCACTTTAATTTTTATTTTTCTGGCAACTAGCCAGTACAGGGATCGAACCCTGGACCTTGGTGTATCAGCACCACACTCTGACCACTGATGCCTCATTTTTTTAAGAAACTGCTGCATTTAGGCATGCATTGCAATATATATTCAATCTTCAATTATTTCTTGTTTGGTTGACATTCAAATACTTTCCTAATTTTCACGTGTGTATTCTGGATTGGGATATTCTGGGTATATTTCTAAGAGGGAGCTGGTGGGTTGGGATGTGGAGTGTGAGAGAAAGAAGAGTGGAGGATAATACAAAGGCTTCTCTGGGTGTTCTGCCTTCAGTTCGGCCGCCCTTCATCATCCATCTACCATTTATGAAGGCTCTGGTAACACGAAGGAGTAGAGCCATCCGGGTATAAGTGGAGGTGGGATGTGAAATAGAGTGATAAATCTCCTTAGGAAAACTGTCTCATCTTCAATTAAGTATAACACTGAGCAGTTTTCTAAGCACATGCATTTCTTGCATGCATTTTGAGACTGACAGTGTTCCTGCCAGCTATTATTGTCATCTTACAGATAAACAGAGTGCTAGAGAGAGCCACTGACTAGCACAGCTAAATTAGTTGTAGAGTATACCCATATCCTAAGACTCCCAGTGTGATGAACTTTCTCAGGTATCTTCATAGGGCAGGGTAGTATATGACTACATTGATGACACGCGGGGGTGGGGGAGAGAGAGAGAGAGCCGAGTGTGGGAAGAAGAGGAAGGGCAGAGCAGTGCTTATCAGTAGACCTAGTCACATGTCTCCTGAGCCACCTAGAACCTTCTGAGTGCACCCTAAGGACCTCGTTCCTCAGGCTGTAGATGAGAGTGTTATGCGTGGGTGTAAATGTGATAAGAACAGGATAAGGATGAGGAGCTTGGTCTGATCAAGGAATTAGCTGTTCTTAGGCTAGATTTAGTCAGAGGTGACTATCCCAAAGAAAAGACCACTACCACAGTGTGGCACCTGCAGATTCCAAAGCCTTTGCTCTTTGTCCTTGACTGAGCAGATCCTCAGCCAGCTTTGACAATGTATCCATCAGTGACAAGGATCAAGCCCATGGGAAACAGCAGGAAGATGATTGTGGCCACAGAAACCTGAAACTCTTTGGAAAGGTGTATCTCCATGGGTCACCTTGATCGAGGTGGGCATCTCATAGAGGAAGTGGTCGAATTCTGTGCTGCTTCCAGAGGAGCAGCTGCAGGATGGCAGACATTTGCACTAGAGAGTTGTCAAAAGCATCCTACAAGAACAGAAGTGCCAACTTCAGGCAGAGGCACCACTGCTTGACCACTGCTTAGTGGTCAAGGAAGGGCCAGCAGATGGCAAGGTAGCAGCCATCGGCTATCACTGCTGAGAGAATGCTCCCAGTAGAGTTGAGGGCCAGGACAAAATAGACCTGGATCTCACAGCCTGTGGTGGTCTTGTTGGGAGCCACACAGATCATGGAATATCTGGGGATGGAGCTAGTGGTGTAGCAGAGACTGAGGAAGGGGAGGTTCCTGAGAAATAAACGGGTGTGTGGAAGTCCCACTAACTAATAACGAAGTCATTGCATAGCAGAAGGTCCCCAGAGAGAACCATCTCCAGGTGACGGTGGCCCAAGAATCCAACTAAGGTGATTCCTGGCTAGGAGCAGTGTTAGCTGAAGATAAGATTGCTAACTAGGCAAGAAGAGCAGAAATGGTGCCTGTAGTATTGAATGCAAAGCAGAGCAAAGGGAGAAAAAGGCAAATTAACTCAGGGATCCTTCTTGTTTGAAAACAGGAAATTGGAACTGAGTTTTCAGACACCCAGGTAAATGATGGAGTTTCCTGCTGTCACATCCTACACCAGCAGAATTTCCCCTTCATCTGTGTCTTTCACATCTTTTGGACTAGAGACCATGGTAAAGAATACATTTACATAGCAACTCAAGGCACTCAGAAACTAAAGTTTTATGAAACAATCCTTACTCTCACTATATGCAATGCACTTTGATAGTTTCTACACTTTTTTTTTTTCAGTAAAATGCTAGTCATGACCTCCAAAATTGATTTCACAACCCATTAATGGGTTGCAAACCTGAAGTGGCCCAAATATACATTTACAACCTACTGCCTAATTTTTATTTCTTTAAACAGTTTTGTTTAATTCTAAACTAAGTGGAGCTACTTTCTCTTCCCTAAAGATGCTATCATATATTATCAGATCTTTGAGGACAGGAATCATGTCTAACTTATCTTTGTATCTTCAGCATCTTTTTGCATCTGACAAACAATAAATATTAAATATTTATCAAATTAATATATGTTAGCACTTGATTATACTGTGTATATCTTCTTAGAAATTCTTTTGTTACATACCACAGTGCATTGTTGTGTATTTGGATGTCTGTGTTTTGCCTTCTCAATCCAATGAATTGGATCATCTTTGAGGCTGGGGTCTACAGCTATTCTCAGTTCCTCCTTCTGGGCCATTTCCTCTTCCTTGACATCCTATCTACAGGCACCATGGTCTCTCTCTGTTTCAAACCTGTCCTTTAGCAACCGTATTAATCAAGTGGTTGATAATTATACTTAGACTTTTCTGGAGATATTTGCACTTCAAGCCTGAATTCTTGCAGTGGTGTGGGGGTGGAGGACATTTAGGGAGCAAGGGGCTTTCAGTTCCCCTAAATATGAGTGGCGGTGCACGCTGCCTGTGCACAAACCCACCTTAGGGAGTTTTTCACTTCTGGCCTGGCACAGGACTGGCCATAATTCAATAATAATAAATTTCTTGCAGATATTCCAAATTGCCAATGTGTAAAAGCCCTGTGACTTGTTTCTCAAAGGCTGTCAGCCCTTAGATGGTTCTAAGATCTAAGGTCAGCCATAGGTCAGGGGTGGCCAGGTTCCCAGCCCTAACCGCCAAACAATGGTTCATCTAATGACTGGCACGGAGAAGGAAAGTGGAAGGGTCATCTCAAAATTCAACCTAGGTATCGAGATAAGCAAGCTCCTCTTTTTTTTTTTTTTTTCCTTTTTGTCTTTTTTACTGACCGGTAACAGGATCGCAACCCTCGGTGTTGCGCCCGCACCACGCTCAGCCAGTGAGTGGGAACCGGTCTCCACATGGGATCCGAACCCTCAGCAGGAGCGCCGCCGCACTCCCAAGTGGCGCACTCTCCAGTGCGCCACCGGGCCGGCCCAGCAAGCTCCTCTTTTTGCAATTACCCAGGGCCCTGCCACAGTGAAAGTTTTCTGAGTATATCGAGAACTCAAGGACCCTAAAAAGTTGGTTTTCAATTCCCCATCACTGCTCCTGTTGCTTATAAAGACCCTGAAATAGTAAACAGGACAGGCCCAGGGGTTTGTTGAAAGTCATACAAGGGTATAAGAGTCATATGAAGTTCATGGAAAGATTCATATTATCTTTTAATTTTATTTTCCCATGAGCTTTTTTGGCAGCTGGCTGGTGTGGGGATCCAAACGCTTGACCTTGGGGTTGCAAGGCAGCACTTTTACTAATTGAGCTAACCAGCCAGCTCCCTGTTTCTATGAACTTTTTGAATTGCGCTCATGTTATCCAAGATTAACTGTTCATACACTTGATGACCGTTGTGTTTTTAAAAGGCCTTGTTCCCAGTGAGAATAGCACAGAACTGGAAGATGACAGGCACTCGATAGGGGTGTTGTTCCGTGTATGTAAGTGTCCACTCTCCTTGAAATGTCCTCCAAGTTTCATCTTTACCACTTGGTTTTCATTTCAGGGCAATATCCTTAACTAACAGGATGTGAGAAATACTTTGAGGAAATCTATGTGATTAGTTGCTAATGCTCTTTTTCAGTTTTAGTTTTTTCTTAAGGTGGCGTTTTAAGCAATGGCTGGGCACATATTAAATGACATTGATACCACCTGGTAATGCAGCTCCTTCAAAAGGTGTCATGGAGGTCCCTGCAAAAATCATAGTCAAAGAGGAATTTGAGTCTGGAATGGACCTCAAAGATCATTTCATGTAGGAGAGACAGGCTCAGAGAGGAACTTACCCAGAGTCTCACAGTTAGAGAGTGAGCCAGGAGAAGGAAAGAGATCTGATATTTGCACTAAGGCAGTGGTTCTCAACAGATATAAAATTACAGCCAGACATGAGAATAAGTTCTTGTGTTCCATAGCACTATAGGGTGACTATAATTAACAACAATTTATTGTACACTTTCAATTAGGTAGAAGAGAGGATTTTGAATGTTCCCAACACAAAGAAATGATAAATGTTTGAACTGATGAAAATAAAAAAACTCAGTGGTTACCAGGGTTTCAGGGGAGGATGGAAGGAGGGAAGAATGAAGAGGTAGATCACAGAGGATTTTTAGGGCAGTGAAACTATTCTGTATGATACTGTAATGGTGAATACATGACATTGTGCATTTGGCAAAACCCATAGAACTGCGCAACACAAAGAGGGAATGCTTATGTAAAATTTAATTAATAATAATGTACCAATATTGGTTCATAATTGTAACAAATGTACCATACTAATGTAAGATATTAATAATAGGAGAAACTGGGTGGGGGGATGGTGGGATGTGAACTTGTCTGTGCTTTCTGCTCAATTTTTCTGTAAACCTAAAACTGCTATAAAAATAAAGTCTATTACTTTAAAAAAACAAAAAATAAAAATATATATTGATTGCATCCCTACTGGAACACAACCCAAGGACAAAAATAACTGTAAAAGGAAACTTGTTCTGTATGTTTTGTGGAATGTCAGATATGTGTACCTGTGATTGATAAGTACATACATATATGTGTGTGTGTGTATATATACATATAGAGAGATTCATGTCAGTGTCTATGTCTATACATATATTTATGTTGATCTCTCTCTCTATATCATCTCCTAGCTCTGTCTACAGAGATGACCTGGGGGCTGCTCACCATAATAGTAATAAGGACACTTGGTGCCCAAAACTTGACTTCTGAACACCATTTTCCACTCAAAGGAACCAGCACTCCTTGCCGAAATGGCTGGGCTGGGGCAGGGATAATACAGAATGATCCTGGAACATCTTGTGGTGCCAGAAAGCCAGGAAGTATTCACAGGATATGGGAACAAGTAAGAAAGACTCAGAAGCTAGCTTGAATGGACTTCCACTGACCAAGTGGGGGGGGGGGACATAAATATTATGATAGCAACTGGTTATAAACCATTGACTAAAATAGGATGCCTTAATTCCATAAGATATAAATAAATTAATTAATTGAGCTTAGTTAGTAACAGTATATTTACATAATTTCAAAGTACTTCCCCATAGAATACTTATTAATTAAAAGAGGGGAAAGAATGGAGAAGCCTGGTAGACACCACCTTCATTTAGTGATCCAAGTAACATCATTAGCAATGGAGCAAACTGAAATGTATGCCGCCTGATAGGACACAAGGAGAAGAATGCAACATCACTTCTGTGACATTCCTTCCAAAGATGCATATCCTGAATCTACGCATGAGGAAACATCAAACTCAAATTGAGAGATGTTCTATGAAATAACTGGCTAGCAAGCTTTTAAAGTGTGAAGGTCATGAAAGTCAAGAAAAAACTGAGGAACCATTTTAGACTGACAGAGACTAAAGGGACATGACCACTAAATGCAACGGGTGATTCTGAATGGAATCCTTTTATTTGCAAGACGTTGTTGGGACAATTGGCAGAAGTTGAATGGGGTCTGCAGGTTCACTAATGTAATGTATTAATGATGGTAATATTGTGGTTCTGTAGGAGAATGTCTTTCTTTGTTGGAAATATACCCTAAGATATTTGGAAAAGACGGGGTATGAGGTTGCCAACTTACTCTGAAATGATTCTGGGGGAGGAGGGAAGTCGTTGTATCATGCTTCCAGCTTTTGTGTAAGTTTGTGATTGTTTCAAAAAAGAAAAAGCACAAACTTTATTATTTTATTTATTTATTTAAAGATGACCGGTAAGGAGATCTTAACCCTTGACTTGGTGTTGTCAGCACCACGCTCTCCCAAGTGAGCTATGGGCCAGCCCAAAGCACACGCATTAGAGTCAGGAGTATTTGGATTTGATTTCCAGCCCCACCACTGTACAATCTTGAGTGAGTTTCCTCTTGTGCTACAATGGCCTCATCTTAATAAGTGGACAGTAATGGTGTTTGCCTCATAGGTTGTTGAGAGGATTAAATGAGTTGAGTCGTGTAAAGCGTTTAGATCATTATCTAGCACATGATAAGCTCTCAGCACAACTATCCATCATCAATATAGTCAAATAAACTGGACCTTTTCACCAAATTACTGATGGAGCTCCCAAATTAGTCCATAGCTTAGAGCTCACCTACTAAAGCATAAGTGCACCAAGCCAAAGTCACTTTTTACTTTCTATTTCTCACCAACTCCTTTTTTCTAATCTCTCCTAATCACAGCCATGGAATTAAGCCTGAAGGATGAGAAGTCAGGAAAAAGTTTGACTCTCTTCACTGGGAGGTTCAAAATTTGGTCATTTGATTCAGGTGTTCATGCAGCTGCGATACTTACAGGGCAGGTTATGGGGGTCTAGATAGACTCTAGCAAGGGCTACATGAGATGGTCTCTTAAACTCACTTAAATCCACTGACCAGACAGGCATATCAAAACACTGTACATTTCTGTTTTATTAAGGTTAGTGAACCTTATATAGGTCTTGGTGGTTGTTTTGTTTTCATTTTCTGAATTTCCAACTGAACAAGACACTAACATACTGGAACCCTAGAAATACAACTTGAAAACTCTTAATAACAAAGAGCTTGCCTCATATTTAATTACTTTTTTCATTCAGTTTTTGACTTTGTTTCATGTACACCATTGAAAATGACCATAAACATGTGTGTGTTGGTGATGTTATATGTGATCCCCATGATGTACTCACTTCTCAGTTACGGGCAATTAGCTTTTCCTCCTCCCTCCAACTCCCTGTGTCTTACCACTCCACTAACTCCAAGTTAGTTTCAAAATATCCCATACTTTCCATAGGAAGGCTTTGCAGAATTCCAAAATGTTTAAAGAATGCCTATCTACGCTCTTTCTATTTCCCCCCAAGTGATTTCACAACTTAAATTAATTGATTGTAGGATATGACTGTTCAGTCTCTTTGGTACTTACTGTTCTCATAGACTAATCAGCAGGCATTCTGGTTTATACATCAGCTTTAGAAGTTCGGTCGTTGTGAGCTTACTTCCTGAGAACTTGACCTAGTCTGAGTGTGCTGATCAATAAAAATTGGGGACCTGAGGCATGGAGAAGGGGACCGCACCCCCATCCAACAACCAGGCACACTATGCCAGCACCAAGGAGCATGCCAAAAACATCACCTCCATGTCGGTGGCCCACCACAGCCACCACAGTAACCATGTCCATGGCTGCCATGAAAGTGGCTTGACGCCACAACCACCACGCAGATGGTGCGCCAGCCACTGGAGTGCACTGACGCAAAGAGAGTCACCAGCAGAGATAAAGAAAAGAAGAGGATGTCTCTCACCACAAAGCCTATTTCAGAGTGACAGAAGCAGCATTTGCTGTATGATAATATCAGGGGACCCGATCACACCTCAGCATTGGACAGATCTAGGCAACAAACCAACAGAGTAACCATGATTCTTTCAGAAGGAGAGAAGAAATCTAGGGTAATTGGCAGCGGGGGGGGGGGGGGGGAGTAGGGGATGGGGAGAGATTGGACAAGAGGCATAAAGAATAATCATGATTTGTAACAATATATATGCTAGTAATATTGATTTTTTTTTTTTTTAAAGATGACCGGTAAGGGGATCTTAACCTTTGACTTGGTATTATCAGCACTACGCTCTCCCAAGTGAGCCATGGGCCAGCCCGCTGGTAATACTGATTTGATAAACATATCTCAATGTTGAACCCCAAAAATATGTATAATCAATTTTGATTCAATAAATAAAATAAATTAAAACAAAAGAAAACATTAACAAGGACAGCTATTGTTAACAGTTTAAGTGTGCCACTAAACCAGAAAGAGCTGATGTGCTCCAGAGTACCAGAGAGTAGCCTCCCACATTCATTAGTCAGTCAATAAAAAAATAATAATAATAAAATAAAATTAAAAACTTGAGCCTTCAATACTCTAGACTTTGATGAATACTTCAGTATTGCTGTTTAAGGAACTAGAGAAAATAGTTCATGGCTTTGATCTGCAGCTAGAAAAACGAATTCAGAACAGGACAATATGATTATATGTTTTTGGAGGGAATTATAGAAATGTGGAATGGGGAAACTTTATCACCATTTGTTCAATGCTGCTTAGTGGACAGGATGACTCCAAAGTGGCAAAAATAAAAATGGTCAATTTGACAAATTTAATTCTTAGCATGAACAAGGGGGACTCATGAAGCTTGTTAATTCAATTCACTAAGCATTTATTGAGCACCTACTAGGTATGAGGCATGTGTTTAGGTGCCATGAGGATACAAAGCCAAAGATCTTTTTTTTTTTTTTTTGTGACCGGTAAGGGGATTGTAACCCTTGGCTTGGTGTTGCCTGCACTGCGCTCAGCCAGTGAGTGCACTGGCCATCCCTATATAGGATCCGAACCCGCGGCCTCGGCGCTCCCAGTGCCGCACTCTCCTGAGTGAGCCATGGGCCAGCCCACTTTTGAAACCATTCTGAAACCTATTGATTTCCTTTACTCTGGTGATGCAGTTGCCAAGCAACTTTCTCATATTAGCCCAGCTTCTCTGTCTGTGGAAATAGTATATAAATCATGGTGGCAGGTGGGGATTCCTCTGACAATTCTGATCATGCACAGAACCACATATTGGCATTCTGGTTCCAATGCACAATTTCCTTGAACTGAGTCAGTGAGTGCTAGACTGATTGCTGAGTTCCAGGAACCATAGGGCTGAAAGACTATGTTGAGGCAGAGGACATGCTTTATGGTTGGATGATTGTTACTGAGCTCTTAAACTTGCCTAAGGAATCTTAGATTATGATCCATCGACTAGACTAGCATATCTAGATGCTGGTGCAAATCTAAAGGCTGGAACTTTTAGCTGGAATTTTAATAAATATAAAAAAATTTAAATAAAACTAAATCAATGGATCCTGATCCTCTTTGTGTAGAACTGAGAGGCAAATGGCTTTTCCTACTTTTTCTCATTAAATACTAGATTGGGCAGAAGGGAAATTGGAATGTAGACATGAGAGAGAGGGTAAACAGACGACAGAGAGATACATGGATGGGAAGCATGGATAGCCTGAAATATTGAGAATAAGAGACAAAGATGATGGATAGAGTACAAAGATGGATTGTTTGGGTCTTCATATGAAGTTAATAACACATAGCTTGATTTTATGGAATTGCAGTAACATTATATAACATACTGCAAGTGGAGGTGCTTTGCTTAGAAAAGTACAGAATTCTGCATACACATGAGGTACAATAAATAACAGTGGACAGTAGAGACAGAGAAAGTGATTTAGGCCTGTACCAGGTCAATAACCTCTGAGCCTTCCATAGCTCATGTCTGCCCTGTTATCTGTAGTCCACAGTCAGATTTTGGTAAATAAGAGTAGAACATTACAAATAACACTAACCATATCCCATCATCTTAGGGTTGTCGGGAACATGTTGGTTCTACTTGGGTTGATATTCCTCATGTTCACCTGGCCAGAGAAATAACGAGGAAAAAGTGCACAGAGATGAAGAGGCAATAAATAAGGAGGGAGTTTTCTCCTCTCTCAACTGGTTTCTCTTCCCTTCCCCAGCTGCCTTGTCAGTGCCCCCTTCACTTCCTTGTTCCTTAGAGTGTAGATGAGAGGATTCACCATGGGCGTGACCACAGAGTAGAAGAGGGACATGAATTTGCCCTCACCCTGGTTGCTGCTCTTAGCTCGAAGCAGATACGCATAGGTAGCTGAGCCATAGAAGAGGAACACCACCACCAGGTGGGAGAGGCACGTGTTCAAGGCCTTTCTCCATCCCTCTGCTGAGCGGATCTTCAGCACCGCCTGAGTGATGCAGCAGTAGGAGACCAGAATGATGCTCAGAGGGACTAGAGTGAAGAAAGGGCACACACCGTTGAGCACAGCCTCAATGACACTTGTGTCTCCACAGGCCAGTCTGATCATGGCGGGCACCTCGCACAGGAAGCTGTCCACTCTGTGGTGCCCACACAGTGGGAGCTGCAGAGTGAACGCTGACTGGATCACAGAGTTGTCCAAGCCACCCAGCCAGGCAGTAGCAGCCAACAGCCAGCAGAGCCAAGGATTCATGATGGTGGTGTAGTGCAGGGGCCGGCAAACTTCCATGTAGCAGTCAAAGGCCATGACCACAGCAGGATGCCCTCAGTAGCCCCTAGCCAAAGAAAAACATAGAGTTGAGTCACACAGCCACCATAGCTGACGGTCTTGTCTGGTCCCCATAAATTGATCAGCATTTGGGGGACTGAGCTTGTGGTGAAGGCATGGTCCAGGGAAGAGCGGTTGCTGAGGAAGAAATACATGGGCGTGTGGAGCCGGGCATCCAGGTGGGAAAGCAGAATGATGGTTGAGTTCCTAAGGAGGGCCAGCAAGTACAAGAAGAGGATGACTGCGAAAAAGAACATCTCCAGCTGGGGATGGTCAGATACGCCCATCAGAATGAAGCCCTCCAAGGAGCTGTTGGCTCCCTCCATCGCTGGTTGCCTTTGCTCACTTGAAGAATTTGTTCAAGGAAAACTTCTGGGAAAAAAGCAAATGAAGAAACAGCTGTTGGCAAGGCGGATCTGCAGCAGGAAAGGTCTAATAGTTCTCCAGGCTTGACAGTCACGTACCAATTTAATTTTTACGATGACAAAATTTTTTTTTTCCTTTTTGTCTTTTTTCGTGTCCGGCAACGGATCGCAACCCTCAGTGTTGCGCCCGTACCGGACCGGGACCGGCAATGGGATCGCAACCCTCGGTGCTGCGCCCACACCTCGCTCAGCCAGTGAGCGGGAACCGGTCTGTATGTGGGATCCGAACCCTCGGTGGGAGCGCCACCATGCTCCCAAGCGGCGCACTGTAGCAGTGCACCACCGGGCCGGCCCCTACGATGACAAATTTTCACTGCAATCCCCAACCACTGCCAGTTACACAATGAATGGAATTTCATCAGAATGTCAAACATGAACTAACACAGACATAAAGGATGTGACAGACCGAAAAGATTAGGGCTCCTCAGTTTAGAACAATGCTTACAACAGGATAGAGGGAATTGACTGTTAGAATTGATTGTGGAAATTTTCAAAATACAAATTTACCCAGCCGAGGTTTTGATATGCTCAGGGAAGGGGGAAGCAGACATGTTGTATTTGGAAAAGCTCCCCAGAAGTTTCTGACAAATTTTCTCCCCTCTCTTCTACATCCCTTCACTCTCAGGTGGAAACTCCTGATCTGGACAGATTAAGTTTGGGGAAGAACATGCTGAGCCTATAAAATCATAAAAAGAATGGAAAGAGTGAATGTAGACTTAATTCACCAAATACAGAAGATATGAATATGTGAGTTAAGAGAAGGTAGGGGCTGGCCAGTTAGCTCACTTGGTAGAGCATGGGGCTGATAACACCAACGTCAAGGGTTCAGACAAGGTCAAGAGTTTGGACAAGGTCAAGGGTTCAGATCCCCTTACCGGCCAGCCACCAAAATAATTAAATAAATAAAAATAAATTTCCTTATTATATTATTATTTTGGCAGCTGGCTGGTACAGGGATCAAACCCTGGACCTTGGTGTTATCAGCACCACGCTCTAACCAACTGAGCTACTGGTCAGCCCATAAATTTAAAAAAATTATTTTAAACAGGAGGTAAGTGTAGAATACACAAAAGTTTCACATAAGCCCAGATAAGTTTAGGTGGAACAGGGGTTATCCAAAAAGGAGTTAAATCAGTTAATGGGTATCCATAATTAGTAAGGGAAACTAGAATATTTCACAGGCAATCCCTGATCTTTTGGGGAATCTGACTACTATGCCCACCTCTAAACTGTGGAATAATTCTTAACATCTCACAAACAAAAAAATAGCTCTTGTTAATCATGGGTCAATTACCATCTCCTTTCTTTGGTCAGAATCTAGGCTTTTCTCAAGATCATAAACCAAGCCCTTCCCTTTCTTTTTACTAATAAATAAATAAATCTGAGAAGGAAACAGACACTGAACACTGAAGATTGGGAGGGAACACGGCCTCTCTCTCTGGGCTGTGATATATCCCACAGGAATTCCAGCTACTGGGCCCAAGAGCAGGCCTGGTGGGAGATGGCACCTGGGGTGTACAGATGTGCTCAGCTGGTTCTGGCGCATCAGGCAGGGACCACTTGGCCACATCTCTTGCCTAAGGACCCCAGGAGCTGTCCTTTTCATCAGTATCAGAGGTTCTGATGCTAGAATTCACCCAGGCAGGAGTCAAGGAAGGAAATTTCTTCTAATTGTTTCTTTCGGTCAGCAGTGGAGTCTTTCTACTGAGTCAGGGATGATGAAGGTTTCGGAGGACATTTCAACCCTACTTCTTCCCTCTATCTAACACCTTAAGAAGAGGAGATTTCTTATTCCTTTCATTTAGGACTTAAGGGAGTTGAGCAACTGAGTTACCAACTTGATAATCATCTTTCTGTTCGAAAGTTCTTCCTGGTACCTCTCTTCTTGCCTCCTGCTGGTTGAAGTGTTTGTTCCCTTGTACCCTTTTAGAGGAAAGAAACAGATAAACGCTGCTCATCTTCCATGAGGTGTTTGGCCTGTGGGTGGCTGGTGCTTCCTGACTGCTCGGTGGCGCCAGAATTCCTTCTAGTCCCCACTCTGTGCGTACTGAGCATTTTCCTTTCTTGTTTTCACTTTTTCGGTGGCTGGCAGGTGCAGGGATTGAACCCTGGACCTTGGCATTACCAGCACCATGCTGTAATTAACTGAGCTAACTGGCCAGCCCACCTACTGAGCCTTTTTAAGCCCGGGAATAAACCAGCCAAAAATGGAAAAGGAAAAACTATTCCTAGAGTGGGAAGCTGTTGACCCCAGCTGTTCAGACAGTTCAGGAAGAGATACCAGACTAGCTAAGCTCTTGGCCTGAACTGGACAAACTGCTCAGGCCAGCGTGACTATAACTTCATATTTGAATTCAGCAACTTCACTGCTCTTCAGGTCCTGTTTTCTGCCTTAAAGGGTCTTTCCCTTTGGTTTCTAGTTCTCTCATAATCTGGTGGTGTTAAATTAACTCACAAGTACTTGCATTTTAAGAAGAGCCCAGAGAGGCAGTATTGAACTCTCAGTCTTAGAAAGGATGTGCCTGTTACACTGCAATTTAGGCATGGGAAGCACTCAGTGGAGGATCGTCAGAGCACAGAGGATTTTTAGGAATCGCTCACATGATGCACGGATGGTTTTAGCCTCTGCCTGCCTGTAAGTTTGGTTTGAAAGTTTGGGATGTTGAGAGAAGCAGCCAAGACTTGCTTCTTGAAGAGAATCCTCGATATTGTAATTGCCCACCATTGCACAGCTTTCTCCTATCGTGGAGATTGCTCCTGGGCTGTCAGCATTCCCTGTGTGGGGGGTGCATATTCTCAGAATCTCAGCCTTGCTTTCATATTAGCCTGAGTGAAAAGGGGAAATAGAATCATAAAAAACAAAAACCAGCCAACCGACCTAATCCTGCATCCCTAGTCTTAGTACAGAAGTTTTCAGGTGTGTTTTAAAATATTTCATTTATTTGGGAGATGGTTGACTGTGATATTTTCAATAGCTTAGTTTGTGCCTGACTATCTTCAATATAAGGTCTCAGTTAATACTCACATTTTCTTGATGACTTGGTCAGAATTGCAGGTATGGTTTTCCAAGTAGGATGATATTGTGGCAGTGTGGTGGGCAAGAACCACAAACAAAAGATCTTTGTCTGGAAGGATGGATCTGAGTTAGAATACAATCAAAACCTTTTCATTCAGAAAGTTTTAAGATATTAGACAAAGTGAACAGGGATTTCCCTCCGCCCCAAATCTCAGAATTCAAGAATTAGAAGTGGGGGAATTTGAATCTTGAGTTCAATTTAGAACCAACAAAAGAAAAAAAAATTCACTTAGTAGTAAACTATGAAAATTATCATTCCCAAGAGGCATCACAGTTTTAAAATATTAAAATCTAAGAAACATAGTTATAATGCATTATCAAGAAAATCTGTCTTGTTTGGAGGGGACTCTAACTGTTGACGTTCGCAGCAGAGAAGACAACCAAGCTCCCTTAAGATGGGTTTTCTGATTCTACTGTTGGAAAAAGGCTCCTGGCTGAATGGACTACGGACTGGGCCCAGCTGGTAGTTCTAATAAGCATAGGATCTTATAAAATAGGGGAAAAAAGACTAACTGCATGGTAGTACATCAAATAAGTACAAAAATTCAACACCACAAACTCAGAGTGGAAAAGGCTTCATAAGCATAGGTAATTCTGTAGTGGCTCTCAAGGTTACATCTCTCTACAAAGTTTAAGGCCACTTGCAACAGGTGTCCCCTAAGAGAAAAACGAACTAAGCAGTGTTTTGCAGAAGCGCTAGGAGGTAAGCTTTCTGCTGTGTGCTGCTTTAGCAATTCCTTATCAGGGAGTCTTACCTGATCTACCTGTCATTTGAAAGTGGATATGGAGAATGCAGATTTGTAGAGATGAGGGAGCAGGAGGAAATAGGTCCCATGAAGAATGGCCATGACCTGGGGCCGGCCTGGTGGCGCACTCGGTAGAGTGCGGCGCTTGGGAGTGCGGCGGTGCTCCCATATAGAGACCGGATGCCATATAGAGACTGGTCCGCTCACTGGTTGAGTGTGGTGCGGGCGCGACACGGAGGGTTGCGATCCCGTTACCGGTCACGAAAAAAGAAAAAAAAAAAAAGAATGGCCATGACCTCAGGCTTGTTTGAGAAGTGGTTACAGGGAGGGTTTTTTTCCTTCTAGTTAATGTTTTCACTATTATGATGGGATGTTAAAGACCTGTGCTCACTGAGCAGGTCCTCTCCTGGTCTATGAAAAACAAACAAACAAAAAAAAATAGACTTCATTTAAAAGTAGGAGAAAAACTGTGACTGGACAATGTGGGATTTCAGCATGATGAAGTGTTGGTAAATTACTTGGCAAAAGAAAAAGATGTGCTTAGAGACTGGCCTGTCTGGAGGCACTGGACTATGCTTTTATGATCCTTTCCTACTGAAGATTTTGTTCCCAGGATGGGTTGTGCATACAAAGGGGGTTTTTGTTTGTTAGTGGGTTTTTGTTGTTGTTGTTTTTTCAGGTCAAGAATCTCCCAGCTTCTCTTGAGGACCATTCCAGAAGTGACTTTTGGTAAAGAGCTCTTGCATTGTTTTAAAATTTCCCTTTGCAGTTTAAATATTTTTCCTATGTCTTCTCCTTGCTAATGGAGAAGGTCATGAACCATTATGCAAATGGGCTTGGGGCTCTAATATCACACCACCTCTAACTTTTCTCCTAAAGGCAAAATCAAAAAGTGGTGCCATTAAAAAGCCATTTAATACTCTTCCTTTCCCATATCTGCTCTTTTCCTCTTCCCATCTTTTCCCGCCCCCGCCTTCGCCTCTCTCCTTTATTCTGGATTCTCCAGTAATAAAAGTCTAGGGATTGTTTATGGAAATACACCTTTGGCTTCAGGACTCCCCGTGAACCTGTCACGTTGTCCCTGGTGCTTGGTGGACCAAGGGGAGAGAGCCAGTGTGCAATTAGGAAGGAGGCATTGCTGTGGTTGCTCCCCTGGCCACAAGCTCTGGCCATGAGCTGGGGCCGAGGCTTTTAACCCTGCAGCTAGCTGGCCCTAGCCTCTGAGGAGCTGGGTCTGATGCCTGGAAGCCTGGTGGCTCTGGCCAATTCTGTGGGGCCCGGGGAATCTCCACGCCCACAGGCAATTAGCACAAAGCATGAGCTTTGTGGCTGAAAACAAGAAAAAGGCTGTCCCTGAAGAACTGACTGGGTCTTTCTTCTGAACTTCTTCCCCAAACATAGATTACCAATTGAACTAGTAATAAGAATAAGTGCATTTCTTAAACAGTTATTAAGTATATAATTTTACTCTTTTCAAAGTGCTTTCACATTACCTAACATAGTTCTTAAAACACTTTGTACACTAGGGGGGTGGGTGGTCTTTTCCCCATTTGGCAGAGGAGTGAACCCAGCTTAAAATAATTGTGACTTGCTCAGTGACAAACAGGCGTGACCCCAGTAATGGCTTTCCTCACTAGGCAAAAACAGACTGTTCTATGCAGAAGTGACTATTTCTGACTCATCATCTGTGTGTTGTCCTCTTTGACTTTTTGTTCTTTTGTGGGGCAAAGGCCAGGAAGGGGAGTCCCACTATCTCTGGTCCTAGCATAAAGTATAAATCAGGGGCATGAACCTTAGGCACTCATGCTGGGCTGTGCAAAAAGCAGTAATTTACAAGCACTGCTAAAGAAACGCTTAAGAGGTGACTGGCAACCTGATGAGGTCATTAGATGTCATAGAAGATTAATTATCCCTGAACTGCTGACTTAAAAATGACTTTCACTCAAGAAATGGTCACTAAAGGTGTGCAGTGTGCCAGGTGCTGGTGGGGTACAGGGGTGGCCCCTGCCCCATTGGGCTCACCAGTTGTGGGCCCGTCTCCAGCAAGTCTCTCATGATCACAAGCACCGCACCAGGGAGATACTGTTATTCCTGTTTTACAAGAGAGGAACTAAGGCTGAGAGGTGTTAAGTAACTTGTCTGAGGGTGAATGGCTAGTAAACTGCAGACCCACTAAAAGCAGGTCAATTTGACTACAAAGTCCATACACATGAGAAACTGGAGACTCTCAGTGCCCATCCGTAGAGGAATTCAGTAAATTACAGCACCTCTATGGAGTACTGTGCATACTGTCATCACTGGTTTCTGCAACACCTCTCTTATTTAGATATCTTATTTTATATACTCTTCCCATTATTCTTAGTCCTCCCCACTGTCATTCCTCTGTCCTCCCCCATAAGCATCCACTCTATCTAATGTGTTTGGTATGTTAGCATTTGATATGTATGTATCCTTGTAAAATATATAATTTTGTTTTGTGTACGTAAAAGTTTTCAATTTACATTCAATTTACAGTGCATACTGTCATCATCATCACTGGTTTCTGCAACACCTCTCTTATTTAAATATTTTATTTTATATACTTTTCCCATTATTCTTAGTCCTCCCCACTGTCATTCCTCTGTCCTCCCCCATAAGCATCCACTCTATCTAATGTGTTTGGTATGTTAGCATTTGATATGTATGTATCCTTGTAAAATATATAATGTTGGGGCCGGCCTGTGGCTCACTCGGGAGAGTGCGGTGCTGATAACGCCAAGGCCCCGGGTTCGGATCCCACATAGGGATGGCCGGTTCGCTCACTGGCTGAGCATGGTGCTGACAACACCAAGTCAAGGGTTAAGATCCCCTTAGGGGTCATCTTTTAAAAAATAAATAAATAAATAAAAAATAAAAAAATAGGGCCGGCCTGGTGGCGCACTGCTACAGTGCGCTGCTTGGGAAGTGTGGCGGCGCTCCCGCCGAGGGTTCGGATCCCACATACAGACCGGTTCCCGCTCACTGGCTGAGCGAGGGGCGGGCGCAGCACTGAGGGTTGCGATCCCGTTGCCGGTCCCGGTCCGGTACGGGCGCGACACTGAGGGTTGCGGTCCATTGCCGGACACGAAAAAAGACAAAAAAAGGAAAAATAAATAAATAAATAAATAAAATATATAATGTTGTTTTGTGTACGTAAAAGTTTTCAATTTACATCCATGGTATTGTGCCAATAGCTCTCATTCTTTTTCTTAGCTTTTAATGACCTTTTCATAACTTTTTCACTAAGTTTTCATAAAGTTTATATTGTTATGTGTGCATTTAGTGTTTCTAATGCTAAATATACATCTATTATATTTTATTTATGCATTCTATTAGGGATGAACATAGAGATAGTCTTCAATTTCCAGCTACCCCAAACAATGCTGCAGTGAACATCCACATGAAATTTATTCCTTTATGGGCTAGACCTGCAGGTTCCGACATAGGAGAATGTCCTAGGCATATCGATAAGTGATAACAGCCAGTTGCAGGACAATGTGCATCATATGATCTCATTTTTGAGAAACTATTTATATGTACGAATACATACATTTGTTTGTTTGCAAAGAGAAATGTCTGGAAGGAAAAAGAACCAACAAGCAGCTAATAGTGGGAGTGGATGTGTGGACTGGTGAGGGGAGGGAGGCCTTTCACTTTTTAAAAAACTTTGTGTGTTGTTTATAAATCTGCATTACCTTTATAATATTAAAAACATAGAAGATGAATGGATATTTTCATTAATTCTTTTAAATTAGAGATTTTAACTTAAACTTTAAAAAGAATTCAGAGCTAGAAGAATCCTCAGAGATCATCTAGTAGTTCTGTTGTTTTCTTATCAGTTGAGGTCGCTGGAGCCCTGGGTGACCAGCTCACGCTGGCTATATGGCTGGTTAATGGCAGTCTAGACTATCAAGCACACCTCAGAGTCCAGCCTGCATTCTCCTCTGAACTCCTCCAGACTTTACACATCTTGCAAGGTTGAAGACCTTTTCCTACTCATTTAGTCATTCAACAAACTTTTTTTTTTTTGTCTTTTTTCGTGACCGGCAACGGATCGCAACCCTCAGTGTCGCGCCCGTACTGGACCAGGACCGGCCACGGGATCGCAACCCTCGGTGTTGCTCCCGTGCCTCGCTCAGCCAGTGAGCGGGAACCGGTCTGTATGTGGGATCCGAACCCTCGGGCGGGGGCGCTGCCGCGCTTCCCAAGCGGCGCACTGTAGCAGTGCGCCACCAGGCCAGCCCTATCATTCAACAAACTTGTACTGAGCACTTACTATGTTCCAGGTAGTGTCCTAGCTACTTGAAATGTACCATACTCTCTGTCCTCAGGGAGTTTGCAGATTGATTTTTAGAAAGAGTCAGAACATTAAAAAAAAAGAAAAAAGAAAAGAAAGAAAGAAGAGAAAAAGAAAGTAGTAAGTGGGATGGAAAGTGACAGCAAGTGGGTAAAGCATCTATGACAAGATGATACTTGGGCAGAGACCTGAAGGCAGGTATTTGGGGAAAACATGTTCTAACAAGTCCAAAGGCCCTGAGACAGAGTTGCTTGGAAGCTTCAAGAAACAGCAGCAAGGCCTGTGCCATTGGTGCAAATAAGTAAAGGGAGGGTATTAGAAGATAAGTTTGGGCAGGTCGTTGGAGTCCTATCATTTAGGACCCTCCAGCCCTTTTTGGGCCTGGCTGGTTAGTTCACTTGGGAGAATGTAGGGCTGATAAAATCAAGGTCAAGGGTTTGGATTCCTGTATCGGCCAGCCTTCGGGGGTGGAGCAGGGTGGTGGAAACCTCTTTCTTCACAGTGTTTTCACTTCTGTTTTCAAAGGTATAGCCATGTTATGTATTCATTTAGTTTCATGTTTTTAATGCTGAGTGAGCATTTATCATATTTTGTTTGTCCATTCCACTAGAGATGAACACATAGCTTGTATTAAATTTCCCACTATCACAAAAATGCTGCAATAAAAAAAAATATAAAAGACACAAAATTTAAAAAAATATAGAAAGAGACCTAGATGAGTCTATCACAGATATATATATACACACACACACATGCACACATAGATAAACATATATATTTATATATATCTGTATATCCTACATATATACAGATATATATATATGTTTATCCTAGATTGACAATGCTAAGTAATAGGGATACACACATAAGTACTACCAGACTGTCCCAGGGGTTTAGCAGTCTGTAAATGAAGCTATAAATGATGCTTACTGATTTCCCCATGTCCTAGCCAACACCTAGTATAATTAAATTTTCTAATTTATGCCAATCTGATGGACGTAAAATGTTATCTCAATTTTATTTGCATTTCTCTGATTACTAGGGAGGTTGAACATTTTTAAGTAAACATGTTAGCTACTTTTATTTCTTCTTCTGTAAATTGCCTATTCATACCTTTGGCTCACTTTTTGTTTCACTTTTCTGTTTTTCTTATTTATCTGCAGTAGTTCTTAGGGTAGTCCAGATAAACTTTGCCAGTTATAGACATTGCAAATATTTCCTCCTAATTTAGTCTATGCTGACCCTCTTTGAACAGAAATCCTAAATTCTGGTACAGTCTACATAATACATCTTCTGCTGTAAAGTTAATTTGTGCTCTAAGGCTTTTGTTTAAGAAGTCTTTCCCAATCCCAATCCCAAAGATACAAATACAAGAGCACTTCAGAAAGTTCATGGAAAGATTCATGGTATCTTTTCATTCTATTTTTCTACTAACTTTCTGAAGTACTCTTGAATATTACATTTCATTCTCTTCAGATAGTTTTATCTTTCACATTTAATTCTTCTGGAGTTCACCATTATACATGGTGTGAGGTAGTGATCCAACTTAATTATTTTATAAGCAAATAGGAGATTGATTTTTCCTTCACAAAAAGCAAGTTCAAAGATAGGCAGGATCTAATGTGACAGCAGCTCCACAATTATTAACTCAGGTTCCTTCTACCTTTCTGCTCCACCATCTTTGACAAGTAATTTCCTGTGGTCTAAGATGGTGGCAGGTGCTCAAGCCACCATGCCCACATTCCTGCAAGGAATTTAAAAGATGATGTTTGTGCCTCTTTGAGGGAGCTATCTTAGAAATTCCACCAAATATCTTCACCTTCCATCTCACAGATGACGATTTAGTCATATAACTACATGTAATTACATACGAGGCTGGGAAATACACTTTTTAGCTGGCTGCAATAATTATATTATATTGTGTAGCCCCAACAATATGTGTTGTATTACTAAGAAAGAAATGGAGAGTGGATATTGGTTAGCCCAGTAGTAGTCCCTAACACAAGATTATTAATTAAAAAGAAAAAAAAAGACTTCTGCATTGTTTGGCTAAATACAGTAAGAATGCATTTCTTTATAATTTAAAAAAAAAAATTTTTTTTTTGTCTTTTTCGTGACCGGTAAGGGGAGCACAACCCTTGGTGTGGTGTCTCCTGCACTGCGCTCAGCCAGTGCGCGCACCGGCCATTCCTATACAGGATCCGAACCCGTGGCGGGAGCGTCGCTGCACTCCCAGCGCCGCACTCTCCCGAGTGTGCCACAGGGCCAGCCCATAATTTAAAAAAATTTTTTTTTTGTCCTTTTTTTTTTTTTTTTGTCTTTTATCCTTTTTTCCGTGTCCGGCAACGGATCGCAACCCTCAGTGTTGCTCCCG
Source organism: Galeopterus variegatus (assembly GCF_000696425.1). Lineage (NCBI taxonomy): Eukaryota > Metazoa > Chordata > Mammalia > Dermoptera > Cynocephalidae > Galeopterus > Galeopterus variegatus. Next base: position 163,138 of record NW_007727231.1, read on the forward strand.
TACCGGACCGGGGACCGGCAACGGGATCGCAACCCTCGGTGTTGCTCCCGCGCCTCGCTCAGCCAGTGAGCGGGAACCGGTCTGTATGTGGGATCCGAACCCTCGGGCGGGAGCGCCGCCGCGCTTCCCAAGCGGCGCACTTATCCAGTGCGCCACCGGGCCGGCCCTTTTTTGTCCTTTTTGAGACCTGCCACACCGCGCTCAGCCAGTGAGCGCTGTGAGCGCACTGGTCATCCCTATATAGGATCCGAACCCGTGGCGGGAGCGCTGCTATGCTCCCAGCGCTGCACTCTCCCGGTGCGCCACGGGCTCGGCCCCATAATTTTAAAAATTTGACAAGAAAAAATTTAAAATTTTTTTATTGAGATAAAATTCACATAACATAAAATTAATAATTTTAGCCATTTAAAAATGTACAATTCAGTAGCTTTTAGTATATCTTCACAAAGTTGTACAGCCATTACCATTGTCTAGTTCCAGAACATTTTCATCATCCCAAAGGAAGTTCTATGCCCATTAAGCAGTTACTCCCTCATTCTCTCTACTCCCATCTTCTGGCAACCACTGATCTTCTTTTGTCTCTGTGGATTTGCCTACTCCAGATATTTCATATATATATGGAATAGTACAATATGTAGCCTTTCAGGTCTGACTTCTTTTATTTAGCATAATGTTTTCAAGATTCAATTCATGTTGTAGCATGAATAAGTATTAAATTATTTTGTAAGAAATGAATAATATTCCATTGTATGAATAAACCACATTTTGTTTACCCATTCATCAGTTGATGAAGATTTGGGTGGTTTACACATTTTGACTATTGTAAATAGTGCTGCTATGAACATTCATTTAAAAGTTGTTTGGGGCCAACCCCGTGGCTCACTCGGGACAGTGCGGGTGCTGGGGGCGCAGTGGTGCTCCCGCCGCGGGTTTGGATCCTATATAGGGATAGCCGGTGCGCTCACTGGCTGAGCGCGGTGCGGACAACACCAAGCCAAGGGTTGCGATCCCCTTATTGGTCACACACACACACACACAAAAAAAGTTGTTTGGAAACATGTTTTTAATGATTTTAGGTATGCACTTAGGAGTGCAATTGCTGGGTCATGTGGTAATGCTATTTTTAACATTGTGAGGAACAACCAAACAAACAAACCAAATAGAGGCTACACCATTTTACATTCTCACCTGCAATGTATGAGGGTTTCAATATCCCACATCCTTGTCAACACTTACTATTTTCTTCAAAAACAAAAAGACAACAGAATCAAAAAATGTGCAAAGGGGGTCGGCCCTTGGCTCACTTTGGGAGAGTGTGGTGCTGATAACACCAAGTCAAGGGTTAAGATCCCCTTACTGGTCATCTTTATAGAAAAAAAAAATGGGCAAAGGATGTGAACAGACACTTCTTTTTTTAAAAAAAATGTTATTGAATAATAATTGATTATACATATTTTTGGGGTTCAACATTGACATATGTTGATCAAATCAATATTACTAGCATATATATTGTTACAAATCATACTTATTCTTTATGCCCCTTGTCCAATCTCTCCCTATCCCCCTCCCCTCCCCCCTCCCACCACTGATAACGCTAGATTTCTTCTCTCCTTCTGAAGGAGTAATGGTTACTCTGTTAATTTGTTGCCTAGATGATCTGTCCAATACTGAGAGGTGTGTTCAGATCCCCCAATATTATCATAGAGCAGATGCTTCTTCTGTCACTCTGGAATAGGCTTTGTGGAGAGAGACATCCTCTTCTTTTCTTTGGTCTCTGCTGTGACTCTCCTTGTGTCAATGCACTCCAGTCGCTGGTGGACCATCTGCGTGGTGGTTGTTGTGTCTAGCCACTTTTGCAGCAGCTGTGGTTATTGTGGTGGCTGTGGTGGGACACCCACATGGAGGTGATGTTTTTGGCATGCTCCTTGGTGCTGGTGGTGTGCCGGAGTGTGTGGGGGGGGTCTGGTCCCCACTCCATGCCTCAGGTCACCGGGTGGACCCAAGGTGCTGGCAGTGTTCCTGGGCTAGAACTAATTTTTTTGTCCTTTGCTTACTTCTAAAATGGGGAAACTTCCTGTGGGGACCAGTACTTGAGCTGTGGTTTAGCTAAATTGCTGCTTTGCTGCTGATTCCGTAGGGAAGGCTTTTTGTGCAGCTCAGTTTTTAATGGTTGACTTTATAGGTACTTCTGGCCTCCAGAGACCTAGTGCACCTGGGTGTGTAGAAACTCTGATTTGGGCCTGAGTCTTTTTATCAAACTGCACCCCATGCAATTCCATATTCCTGACCAGTCTCCTCTGAGTGGTCCTTCGCTGATTGGTGGCCAGTCAGCTGTTCTTGTTGTGCCCCAGTGTTTCCTCGGTGGGCCCATCTCCCCAACTGCCTGTGCTGCAAACACTTCCCATGGGACAGGCCATGTGCCAGTCCCTTGCGATGACTCACCGGCCTCTGAGTGACTCCTTTTTTTCAATTGTTGTGGCTCCTCGCTCCTATGTGGGTCTACAGGAACCCTATTAGTGGTCTTACTGGCCTGGGGGCCACCAAGACCCTCTTCTCCCCTGCTGCCTCCAAGCAACTTCATCTGAAGGGCACAGCTGCGGCTTTTGCCAGCTCCTGCTCTGTGCGCTCAGCAGCTCCTGCCTTAAAGCGGCTGTGGCACGAAATAGTTGGAGCAGTTTTTTCTTTCTCTCATCATGGCTTCTCCCCCTTCATGCACTCTGTAGGTCTCTCCTCTTCCCCTGAGCTCTAGTGGCCCCAGCTTGGCTGCTGTTGCTTTTTTATAGTTGTAAATTGGTTGATTTGTCAGAGAGAGTGACACTGGGGACTGTCTATTCTGCCATCTTGACTGGAAACCAAATAGACACTTCTCCAAGAAGAGAAATGGCCAAGAAGCACATGAAAAAATGCTCAACATCATTAGTCATTGGGGAAATGCAAATCAAAACTGCAATGAAATGCCACTTCACACTCAGATGGGTAAAATAATAATACAACAAAGAAATAATAAGACAAGGATGTAGAAAAATTGGAACTCTTGTACATTGCTGGTGGGAATGTAAAACCATTTAGCCACTTTGTAAAACAGTTTATCAGTTCCTCAAAAATTAAACGTAGTATTACCATATGACCCACAATTCCGCTCCTAGTTATACACCAAAAAGAATTTAAAACAGGTACTCAAACTAATAATTGTACATGCATGTTTACAGCAACACTACGTAGTCATGATAGCTAAACGATGGAAATCAACAGATGAACAGATAACCAAATTGTGGTGTGTCAAAAAAAAGAGAGAGAGAAAGGAATAAAGTACTGTCAGATGCTACAACATGGATGAACCTCAAAAACATTATGCTAAGTAAAAGAAGCCAGAGCCAAAAGGTCACATAAGGTCACATATTCTGTGATTCCATTTATATTTAGTGTTCAGAATAGATAAATCCATAGGGACAAAAAGGAGATTTGTGGTTGCCAGGGACTGTGGGGAGGATGAAATAGGGAGTAACTGCCTACTGATCATGGGGTTTTCTTTGCGGGTGATTAAAATATTTTGGAACTAGATGGAGCTGGTGGTTGTACAACATTGTGAATATACTAAATGCCACGGAATTGTTCACTCTTAGATGGTCTCCATCTTTACTACAGTACTCACTTCCAGGGTTCTTACTCCATCTAACCCAGAACTGGAACTCCAATACTAATAGCTTTGTTTCAGCCTTTCCAATACATTTTCTTATACATTTTATTTCTTTTTATGTATTACTATACTAGCTAGAACCTCCAAGACAATGTTGATTAAAAGCTGTTATAGGAGCATTTTTGTCTTATTCTTTAATGTTTTTAACCTTGAATTATATTTTGAATAATATTGAATTTGTTACCCTACCTTTCCTTTGATTCATATTTTCCTGATATATCTTTTCCAATTCTTTTATTGTTAATTTTCTGTATTACCCATGTACTCATATCTCATTTTTAAAAGTATTGTTAGCCTTAGATTGCTGTCTTTTGATCAGTGAATTTACCCCACTTACCCTTATTGTAATTATTTTCTTGTAAAGACTTATCTCTACATCTGTTTTTTCAAGTTTGTTTATTTATTCATTTATTCCTTTTCTGCCTTCATTAGATGGATCCAATTTTCTTATGGGGGATTGAAAATAATACTTTTCTATTTTTATTCTTTTGCTTATCAACCATATTTTATGTTTGATTTTTTCCTCTCAATTTCTTAAACTTTTTAGTATCTACATATTTCTTCCAAATAAGAAAATTTCCCTTGCATAACTTTTTATCTCTTTTATCTGTCTCTCTCCTCATTGGTTTTGCCTATAATTTTATTTCTTGCTTTTTATTGATAGACTGTTTGTTGTTGTTTGTGTTGTTGTTCTTGCTTTCTTATACTTCAATTTATTTTTCTTCTTGCTGGACCACTTCCTCCAAGAATGTTTTCACAAAGAGTATATGTGTGTTAATGTTTTTTGATAAAATGCTTGATAAAATATATCTCACCTTCACACTTAAATGTCAGTTTGGTTGTGTAAAATATTCTCAGTATGAAGTTTTTTCTTCAACACTTTGAAAGAATCATTTCATTGTCTTTGTTCCTCTCATGTTGCTGTTTAGAAGTCTGATGTCAGTTTTGTTAGTAATCTGCTTGTTTTATTTGGTAGCTTAAAATTTTTTTCTTTGATGTTGTAACCTAGCTTCAATAGCACCGCTCTTTCAGCACTGCCAGTGTCCCTGCCACAGAGACGGGATTCTAGTTACTGCTGTTCCTGTTGGAAAGAATTCTGGAAGGCAACAGGGAGTCTTGGAGGGCTGTAACTCTGTGGGAGTGGTGCAATCAGAGGGTTTCAGCAAGAATTCTGGGAGTTCTATAGGAGAAAATGAAGTAGGGAAGAAATCGCCACTTTACCAAGTTGTGTTATTAACCACATAGAGAATGCGGAAGGGGGAAACAGGAACAGGCCGGAGAGAGGGAAAAAACTGAGTTCAGTGTCAGACACACTGGAGGACAAACAGCAGAGGTATCCAGAGGGCAGTTACAGGTTGTAGAGGGATTTGAGAGACATATTAGGGTCATCAGAATATGAGCTAGAGTTGAACCAGAGTTGTTACTCAAGTAATATGGTTATCAAAAACTGAGTACTTAAAGTCCATGAGGCATACTACTAAGTGCTTTGAATGAATTACCTCATTTAACGTAACAGCTGAATGAGATATATGTCATTATTCCCATCTTACAGATGAGGAGACTGAGATTCAGAATTTTAGTAACTTCCCCAAAGCCACTCAGCTTGTTTGTAGCAGAGAAGCTTCTTCAAATTTGCATGGGGAGATTTGCACAAACATCACTGCATCACTGTACAGAAGAAAAAAAGCCAGAAACAACCAAGTGGAAATGGATAATTTGTAACATATTCAAATTGTGCCATCAATTAAAACAATGGCCTGATTTGTAGGTATCAAATGAATAAATCTCAAAAAATAAATAACTTGCACAACATCATATACAGTATGATGCCATTTATAAAAGCATTTAAAATGCTATGCCCAAAATAATACTGACTGTTCTTTAAGGATGAACATATGAGGGTACTTCAAAATGTTCATGGAAAGATTCAAATTATCTTTTAATGCTATTTTTCCATGAACCTTTTGAAGTACTCTCATGTGTGGGATGGGTGGGGGTAAAAGCATAAAGCAGACTGCATACGTATCAAATTCATGGTAGTAGTTGCTGAATAATATTCTATTGTATGGATGCACCACATTTTATTTATCCATTCGTCAGCTCATGAACATTTGTTTTTTTTCTACTTTGGGGCTATTGTTAGTAATGCTGCTATGAACATTTGTGGACAATTTTTTATGTGGATGCAAGTTTTTATTTCTCATAAGGCCATATGGTAATTCTATGTTTAACTTTTTTTTTTTTTTTTTTTTTTTTTCTTTTGTCTTTTTCGTGACCGGTAAGGGGATCGCAACCCTTGGCGTGGTGTCGCCCATACCGCGCTCAGCCAGTGAGCGCACCGGCCATTCCTATATAGGATCCGAACCTGCGGCGGGAGTGTCGCTGCACTCCCAGCGCTGCACTCTCCCGAGTGCGCCACGGGGTCGGCCCTCTATGTTTAACTTTTTGAGGAATTGCCAAACTGTTTTCTACATGAGCTGAACCATTTTACATTACCATCAGCAGTGTAAGAGGGTTCTGATTTCTCCAACACTTGTTATCTTTTTTATTATAACCACCCTAGTGTGTGTAAACTGGTATCTCAAGTGGTTTTGATTTGATTTTCCTGATGGTTAATGATGTTGAAAATCTTTTCATGTGCTGATTGGACATTTGTATATTGTATTTTGAGAAATGTCTATTCAGATCTTTGGCCCTTTTAAAAATTAACTTTTTATTATTGGGTTTCTTTCATATAGTTTTAAATAATTCTGTTTGTGATGAAGTTTCTGATTATTTTGGTGCTGATTGATGTGAAGATGTAGGACATAGTCACACACAAACCCCAAAAAACAACTTCTAGCAAGTAGAATGTCTTAGTATGTTTTATGCTACTATAGCAGAATGCCTGAGACTGGGTAATTTATAAATAACAGAAATGAATTTTCTCACAGTTCTGGAGGCTGGGAAGTCCAAGATCAAGACGTTGGCAGGTTCAGGTTGCCTGGTGAGGGCTGCTCTCTGCTTCCAAGATGGCGCCTTGATGCTGTGTCTTCTGGAGAGGAGGAACGGGGCGCCCCCTCAGGGCAGAAGGTGGAAGTGCAAGAGAGCCAATGACTGCGTGAAACTTCTCTTGGAAAAGGGTCTTAGTCCCCCTCACCAGGGAGGAGCCCTCATGGCATGATGACCTCTTAAAGGTCCCACCTCTTAATACTACCCCATTGACAACACCTGAATTTTGGAGGGGACACATTCAAATTATAGCATAGGATATAATTGCTTATATACTAAAGTGCCTACAGTTTTCTTAGGAGTTTGCTTGTATCTCAATGTCTTACTGAGAATAATTTCCTAGATTTCTTGTCTCTGCCTGCAGTGCTCTAATTGTGTCTTGTATGTATCTGTCAGATTAAAAAAAAAAGTCCCTGTATTCGGGGATCCTCCCAGATATGAATGCTTAAAGCCTACTCTCAAAAAAGTAGACCACCTATGCCAATTCTATTGCATATATTTAAATATATATATGTGTGTGTGTGTTTAAAATATATTAAGGTATGTAAAATCAGAAAGGTATGTTTTTCCTAGCCTATTCTGCAGTAGCTGGAGTTGGAGCTATAGATAAGGCAGAGTGAGGAACTAACCAGGGAGAGCCAATCAATTGACCAAATGAAAATGATACAAATATTATACAAATTATTTAAACAACATAAAGAAGCCTAGAAAATGCCATTATAATCCTAAATCCAATATTCTTTAGAAGGAAAAAACAAAACTCAAAATGTTTGCAAACATAAAATCCCAGCACCTAAAAAAATCCCTGGCACATTAAAAGTGATCAGTAAATATTTGCACAACATTGAATGAATGAATGAACACATAGTATACATATCTTTCAAAAAGTTTTAGGGAGCAAAGATCCTTAGGCAGAGATAAAGACAGAACCAGTATTTGGCAGCAGGTTAATATGTATCAACTTGGGAATTGCAGAAGGTGATAAAACAGTAGCTCATGGCACCAGGCATTCTGGTTGCAAAATGTAGAATATACTATAAAGCATACGTACTTCATGGGGCCTGGTTTTCCAAAGCCTTGCAGTTTCAAATATTGACCTTGCAAGGACAGGAAATTTTCCTCAGGCTATACATCTCTGGTGTGAGGTAAAGAATTGTGGCACAGCAGGTTGCTGGCTCAAAGACAGACAAGTTATTGATTGTTATGTAAAGATACTGAGAAATTGCTAGTGGGAGAAGGAATGTTTGTTAAGATCAAAGCTTTTGTTGATACCCTTACTGGAATGTCATCTGGCTTGTTTCACTGAAAGTTACCGGCCTATATTGTTAAACTATAACCTCACCTTTGTTCTCTTCCTGTACCTTCCTGGTCTGGAAAATAAATGCAGGAAGAGAACCCCAATTTGGCATTAATTTTCCCAAGGAAGGGATCCCTCTCACTTGAGGGTTCTGGCGGGAAAGTTAACCACTTCGGGGCTTCTCACTGCTTGGAAGAGATGGGCTTTGTATCTCCATCACCCAGGGAAAGTGGGGTGACAAATCTGTGGGAGGCAAAGCAACACAAAGCAACAGCAAAGAACTCTTGGTTGGCTAAGTAGGTTTTATAAACAACAAGATATTAATTGGCCATAAAGGATCTTTTTTTTTTTTTTTTTTTTTCCTTTTTGTCTTTTTTCATGACCGGTAACGGGATCGCAACCCTCGGTGTCACGCCCTCACCGTGCTCAGCCAGTGAGCGGACTGGTCTCTATATGGGATCCGAACCCTCGGCGGGAGCACCGCTGCACTCCCAAGTGCCGCACTCAACCGAGTGCACCACCGGGCCGGCCCATAAAGGATCTTTCAAAGCAGTTTGTACCACACTTCTTGACTACTAGGGAACTGGGTATTAAAGTATAGAGTGACTACTTTAGAATAACTCCAGAAAGAAGATCAAAGAAAGAAATGGACACCGACCAAGGGAAAGGAGAGAAAATTCCTAATAGGAAGCATGATAACAAATGAGGAAGAAAGTAGAATAGGGATATTATATTTCCAGGTTGTTTTTCTTTTTAGCAGTTACTCAAACGTGATGGTCAAATGCTAATTAAAAAGAAATATGATCGAGCAGGAATGCTAATGGGGGTGAATTATAATGATATTTTAATGTTTGGATATTCATTTACATATTATTTCAAGGGAAAAAATTTAAAGCTAGTGCAAGTAGGTAAATGAGAAACTATTTTGAAGGCACTTTGAGCTCCTGGGAAAATGCCCTGCATACGTTGGAGGGTAATTATTGTTACAATTTTGTTCTTTAGGCTTCCAGGAAACCAACAGTTAAATGATGCCACCAAACGCTTAATGAATGAATCACTCTGGGGCTCATTAAAAGTACAACAGTTGATCATGTAGTTTCAAGTTATTAATAAGTTCTCTGGTGATCATTACAGGCATCTATTGTTATACCTTCTGGACCACCCTCATTATGAGGCATTTGGGATGCCTGGGGTTCTCATAAATGAATACCCCAGGGAGGAGGTCAAGAGGGTCCTCTTACAAACCCATCTTGAGAAGTTGTCAGCCAAGTTTTGGTTGCCCTGTGGGGAAGGAAAAGGTAGCTCCCCTGTTCTCAATTAACCTTCCTCCTGTGGGAGAGAGGGCCTCCGCTCAAAGATGGTTTAGGGCAGAGATTGTCAAGAGTTGTTTATCTCTTACAAACTGAACTATCTATGGTAGAAATGTTATAACGTCTGAGGTTTGCTTTAAAATACTTAAAAGCAAACAACTCTCTCGAAACAGACAAAATAAAAACAAAGCAAAACAAAACAAACCTCATAAATGAAACAAGGGGATAAATGAAACAAGGTTGGCAAAATGTTCATTTTTGAGGCCTACAGGGGGTTTATTAATACTTCTCTATACGTTTATATATGTTTGATAACTTCTGTTCATGTTTTAAACAAAACATTTAAACAGGTATATATGAAAGGACTGTTTATCTCCTGTATAACTTAAATCAGTTATTACTCTAGGTATTTACTAGGATTCTTTCAGTTTCGATGAACAGAAACCCTAGTTTGCACTGGCTTAAACAATAAAGGGAATATATAGATTCACGTAGCTGAAAAGTCCCGGGCAGTTCTAGGTATCAGATGAAGCCTGATCCCAAGCTCACTGATGTCATTAAGGACTGAATTTCCATCCCATTGCCTTCTCCAATGTTGGTTTCATCCCAAGGCTCACAACACTCCTAGTTTTAAGGAGACTGTCAATAGCTACTGGGTTACATGTGTCATCCAGAAAGAGCTGGATTTGTTCTAGCACTTTCAACAAAAGTCCTGATAGGACCAGCTTAATGTCATAGGCCTAATGCTGAGCCACTGTCTAACCAAGGAGGTAGAATCCTCCTCTTATTAACTTAGTTTAGGTCACATTCCATACTCCTGGAAACCAGGATAAGGAACCTCCAAAACCTCTGAATGGAATCAGCGTTGTTGAGAAGCAGGAAAGAGGAAGTGTGTGCTAGAAGGTAGTCAATAAATATCTGCTACACTCTCCACATGCAAAGCTCCTAGTAGAACAGAATAGAGGGCATCGAACCCTATCTTCTAAATCCGCAAGATAGATGGGAAGCTGTTGTCAGAGATAGGGACCTGGATGGTCTGTAGAGGTGAAAGATTTTTTTTTTTTCCTTTTTGTCTTTTTTCGTGACTGGCAACGGATTGCAACCCTCAGTGTCGCGCCCGTACCGGACCGGGACCGGCAACGGGATCGCAACCCTCGGTGTCGTGCCCGCACCTCGCTCAGCCAGTGAGCAGCCGGTCTGTATGTGGGATCCGAACCCTCGGTGGGAGCGCCGCCATGCTCCCAAGCGGCACACTGTAGCAGTGCGCCACCGGGCCGGCCCCGAAAGATTTTCTTAATGTCAGTATGGGTAGTGTCTGGTATGGATAAAAATGGTGATAAGATTCATTTTGGAGAGTATCTACCCCCACAAGAAAGGAACCACCTTACCTGGTGTAGGGTGAGTGTTGAGTTTGTTTTGGCTGTTGCAGGCTATGGTCATCGGAATACACTCCTGAGGACTCGTACAGTATAATACCTCCATGCCTGGGAGATAGTCTTAACCACTAACACCCACATCAGGTACCTATGTGCCTTGTTTAGCACGGCTATTTGTCCCAGAAATATTGCGATGTCTAAAAATATACACACTCTGGTAACACCAAGGTCAAGGGTTCAGATCCCTGTACTGGCCAGGCACCAACACAAAACAAAAAACACACTTAAGATATCTAACTACTTATATGAAATATAGATCTCCATAGAGTGTATTTATATGTGTATATGTATATATATGTGTGTGTGTGTATATGTATCACAAACATATACAGACAGAAATCCACTACAACACCCTGCAGTTTAGTTATCTTTCTCATGATTTCTTGGTCAGTTCAGTAGAGTGAGCACCTTGATATGGCCTCAGACCTTGAGCCTAATGCACCCTAGTGAACTTTCCTTAATTCAGTGGCCTTTGCCAGCCTATTAACTCTGTCATAGTCTTTCTATCAATACCCCCTGTCTCAGTGAACAGTTGTGACTCATAATGGCTGATGAGAAGCTTTCAAATTAATCTACTGAAAGTGCCTCAGAGGGGCCAGTGTACAGATTCTTGTGCAATCTTGGATTAGTAAAATGAGATTTTTTTCAGTGGCTTCATGAAAATGAAAGAAATGATTTTGGGAACAGAGGTAATATCCGCAGGGCAATGAGGAATTGGTGAAAGTGGTTTGTCATTATGAAGGACATCAAAAACATCTATGGAATAGACTATCCAAATAGGCCTATATCTATTAAAGAAATTGAATCAACAATTAATAACCTTCCAAAACTGAAAGCATGAGGCTCAGATGGGTTCACAGGTGAATTATATCAAACATTTAAGAAAGAAACTATACCAATTCTCTAAAATCTCTTTCAGAAGGTAGAAGCAGAGGAAATACTTAATACCACAATCTATGAAGTAGGTTTTATCCTAATACCCAAATCAGACATTATAAGAAACAAAAACTACAATATCTCCCAGGAGCATAGATGCAATCCACATATTTGCCTTATACAACCGCCTCCTGGTGACCACATTCCTATGGAACAGTTGGATATAACCTACTTGACTTGCCTAGCTGACCCCTACACCCCACATGGACTGTGTGAGTATGCCACAGTGACCACCTCTCAGTCACAGCATGACTCCACAGAACCCGTACCTGTTTGCTCTAAATCCATCAATTAGAACTCCTGAAGGAAACCCACCTAGGTAATGCCATGGACCCCATAAAGGCGTGGGCCCACAGGTCTTTCTTTTTCTCTCTCTCCCCTGCCCCCACCTACTGGTTGAGTATGAGTGTCCCAGACGACTCCCCCTTCCCATTAGTTCTGTGAGGTATGCTGCCCTCTTCTCTCTGGGATCTGTAAGTAATAAAACTGCTTCTGTTATTTTACGTATTATGTTGTGTTGTCTCCTCTGTGTTTTAACTGATCAACACACGTGAACCTAACTTCTGTGCCTTTCAGGACTCTCCTAGAGAGTGGCAGTCTTGATAAGAATAAACTGGACACCTGATTTGACCATCACACATTATATACGAAATATAACTCTCTACCCCATAAATATGTACAATCAATGAGTCAATTAAAAATAAATTTATTTTTAAAAACCTGAAAATAAATTTCTTTTTAAAAAAGAACAAACTGGACACAGGTCAGACAAGAGCCACAAGGGTTCCTGCCAGTATAAACATATTTCCTGTGAGAGGGACATTTGATCACAGGTTGGACACTTAGGCATTAGGCCTAATAATTTTTATAGCAGCTTTATTCATAATTGCCAAAACTTGGAAGCAACCAAAATGTCCTCCAGTGGGTGAATGAACAAATAAATGGTGATCGATCCAGGTGATGGAGTGTTATTCAGCACTAAAATGAAATGAGCTATCAAGGCATGAAAAGACATGGAGGAATCTTAAATGCATGTTACTAAGAGAAAGAAGCCAGTCTGAACAGGTTACATACTGTATAGTTCCAACTACAGTATATGACATTCTAGAAAAGGCACAGCTATGGAGACAGTAAAAACATCAGTGGTGGGCCGAGCCCGTGGCACACTCGGGAGAGTGCGGCGCTGGGAGCACAGCAGCGCTCCCGCCGCGGGTTCGGATCCTATATAGGGATGACTGGTGCGCTCACAGTGCTCACTGGCTGAGCATGGTGCGGCCGGTCTCAAAAAGGACAAAAACAAAACAAAACAAAAAAACCCATCAGTGGTTGCCAAAGGTTGGCGGGGAGGGAGGGATGAATAGGCAGAGCACAGAGGATTTTTAGGGCAATGAAACTGTTCTGTGTGATATTGTATAGGTAGATACATTCCATCATATATTTTTCAAAATCATATAACACCAAGAGCGTTGAACCATATGTAAACTATGGACTCTGAGGGATAATATGTCAGTGTAGGTTTGCTCATTGTAAGAAACCTACCACTCTGGTGGGGGATGTTGATAGTGGGGGGTACTGTGAGTGGGGTGGGGGAAGAGGGTATATGAGAACTCTGGATTTTCCTCTCAATTTTGCTATGAATCTAAAAGTGCTCTAAAAAATGAAAGTCTATTAAAAAAGAAGAAAAAAAAAATAGCAGCTTGTCTCAGCTTGGAGGATAAGTGAACTGGGAGAGAGGATAAGAGTGGGTTGTCTGTAGTGGGAGTCCACCTGATAAAGGGCCTGGAAGACAAACTAAACACATGGGAACCGGGGAGCTAAACACATGGGAACCGGGGAGCTGTTGAAGCTTTATGAATGGAAGAGTTACATGGTGAGCATGGTGTTTCAGGAAGATTAATGAGATTGTGGCATAGAAATGAGGCGGTGGGGGTTTTGAAGTGTCCGCCTCCCCAAGGACACATCTCTGAGTCTCTCTTGCAAGTCCCAGACCCCTTTGTGCGTGACAGTGATTAGCAGGACTGTTTCTAGGTCTCAGACTGTGCAAGAAGTGATTTGAGAGGGCACGGCATCCCAGTTAACTCTAAGGGGTTGTCCGGAGAGAGAATGGAGTTCTGAGAACAGCAGAGACTATACCTAAGAAGGGATCCTGGCCCTTGAGGAGACAGGTGAGAGATCAGGATTCTGTGGAGGGTGATGGCACTTCCTGAGTTGCCAGTGCCCCGGTCTCCCCTTCTCCTCACTCTGAGATGGTGAGGGCTGCTGTGAGTGGGCTGGTGGGATGGAGCCACCAGAGGCCATCTCAGGGAGCTGAAGAGGAAGAACAGGCACTTTGGACTCAGCCAGGAACCCTGACTCCTAAAGCCTGTTTGTTCCACAACCACAGGGATGAGAACTGTCTTTCTTCCTGGAGCTCACATGTTCAAAGGACCTTGTATCTGAACTAGTGTTGGAGAGAGCAGGACTAAAGTCATGTTGGGACTTAAAGCCACATGGGCTCTAAAAGATTTTTAAAAGACACGGTTTTTTTCTTGGCATGCATTTCTCTGCCTTCTTTTCCCACAGTTATTTGATATTTTGAACCTCAGTTATGAGGCAAGATGACATTATTTACATCAATGTAAAGTTGTTTTCCAGCCAGCCTGAAGCTGCAGGCTTGCACGTACTATCCAGACCCTGGGAAACCCCCACCAACAGGACCCTGAGATAAGAGCAAACACTGCAGTGGAACCAGACGGAGTCTTGGCGAGACCTTGCACCTGGCTCCTTGGCACAGAGCCCCTGCAGCTCAGGTGCCCTCCCCCCTGCTTTTCATTTCCCATGTTCCATTCCCTCAGCCCCCTCTTAAAAGCCCCTCAGTAAATCTGAGTCTTGGAAGTGGCTTTAGTCTGGCTGTTCTCCTTCAGGTTTATTGGAGAGATGGGTTCGCTAACATCTCTCCTCAGGTCACTGGTATTCCTGAATACAGGCTGACTTCCATTTTCACCAACATTTGACTTTTCAGTGATTTGTTTTTGAAAGGGGGTAGACCGCTGGACCCTACCTTGTAACAAAATTTGGCGAGCCAAGCCAGCAACTGAGTGGCCCCAGTATCACTAGGAACCAGGAAACCTCAAACTTCCTGAATCTTCTCTGACACATTTTTTTTTCCTTTTTGTCTTTTTTTACTGACCAGCAACGGGATCGCAACCCTCGGTGTTGCACCCGCACCACGCTCAGCCAGTGAGCGGGAACCAGTCTCCACATGGGATCCGAACCCTCGGCGGGAGCGCCACCACACTCCCAAGCGGCGCACTCTCCAGTGCGCCACCGGGCCGGCCCTCTCTGACACATTTTAAGACAACCACTTCCTGCCAATTAACTCACATAACTGATGTTTATTTATTTTTTTAATTAACTAAATTTTTTTTCAAAAGATGACCAGTAAGGCGATCTTAACCCTTGACGTGTTGTTGTCAGCACCACGCTCTCCCAAGTGAGCTAACCAGCCATCCCTATATAGGGATCCAAACCCGTGGCCTTGGTGTTTTGAGCACCACATTCTCCCAAGTGAACCACGGGCCAGCCCTCATAACCGATGTTTTAGATGGGACCAACGATACGTGCTCTTCATCCCTCCTGGAAACAGTTCCAGATAGATGAGATCTTGTGAGATGAGCTTTGAATTTGAAAGACATTATACCAGGGTTGGCAGCTTTGTGAAAGTCGTTTTGCAAACCCCTCTTTGTCAAGTACTCTTTGCAGGCATTGAGAGCTATTGAGATTATTCTTGCTAAAACACTTGGATCTTCTACTAGGTATAGAAGAAGCTAAACAGAATTGCTTGTGTTGACCTTGGAGAAGTGAATCCTGGTTGGGCCCTTGTAAGAGAGGTCTCCCTGTCATCCCGTAGATGGATGATGCACAGCTTCCAGTTCTATTCTGCCAGCAATATTATAATCCGGGTAACAGTGATGCCTGTCCCATCACCTGAGAGACTGTGTGAGAAGAGGAAAGGGCATTCCATTGTGAGTCAGATGATGTGGAATCTGGTTCTGTCCTGCAAAGTCAAGTTGTCTTCTCAGTTTCTTGTAATGGTGAAAGGATTAACTAGGCCAGTGTTGCCAAAAGTGGTTGATATAGTTTGAATGTTTGCCCCCTCCAAAGCTCATGTTGAAGCTTAATCTCAAATATGGTATTTGAAAGGCAGGGCTTTTAAGAGGTAAATGGATTCATTGATTAATGGATCAGTGAGTTAATGGATTAATGGGTTATCATGGGAGTAGACTGGTGACTTTATAAGGAGAGAAAGAAAGCACATTAGCACACCCTTTCCCTGTCACCATGTGACGCCCCACTCCGCCTTGGGACTCTATAGAGAGTTCCCACCCAGAAGAAGGCCCTCCCCAGATGTGGTCCCTCAATCGTGGACTTTCCCAGCCTCCCAAACTGAAATAAAATTCATTTCTTTACAAATTACCCAGTTTCAGGTATTGTTTTCTGACAGAAAATGGACTAATACAGTGATGTTTCACAGAACACTGTTCTGAGAGATGTTAGGTGTGACACACACATACACCCACCAGCACCAGGGCCTCTGGTCAAGGCTGGCAAACGCTTAAGTCTTCCACTCCTCTCCTTTGACCCCGGCCCCCAAATTTCACATTGTACATCTAACCATAAAGACCCGAGAAGTCCTCCTATAACAAAACACTGTCCTTATCTAACCCACTGTTCCCAAATTTACTTGGGTGCAGAATACTGAGTACAAGTTTGGGACCCACCAACACAGCCAGATTTCTAAGTCTCCTTCCAGATCCTTCTTTATGCTTCATGTTGAGAGGCTCCATGGGAAGAGAGGCACCAATTTCTTGTGAGGCCCCTCGATCTGTGTGGACATTCAAGCCCTGGGACAGCAGACATTGTAGGGGTGGGTACTGGGGGGAGAGACAACCTTGGTGGAGGTGCTTTTCCCAGTGTGCACATGGAACCCAGTCTTCCTATTCCAGGGTAAACCTCCCTGAGCTCTGGGCTTGAAAGTTCATGCAGATAGACAGCCTTAGAAATTCATGTTCCTAACACATGAATTACCCGTGAGCTCCTTCAGAGGACCTGCACGCCCTTCTCTCCCTTCTCGTGTGGTGAAGAGCGAGATGAGGACTCACGGCCATCACACATCTGACGAGCACCTGATGCCTGAAGAGATCTCTGAGCAGGGGGATGCTCTGAGGAACCTATGCTAATGCTCAGGTGGCCCTGGCAGTTTCTCCTGTTTGATGGGTATATTTTCATTCTGCGCCAGTCTTGTGATCAACCCTGAAGATACAAGGCTGCATAAGACAGACATAGCTCCTGTCCTTCTGATGCCTACATTCTAATGTCTAATTCTAGACAGACTAAAACAAGCAAAAGAAACCAAATAACCCTAAGTTGCTAATATACACTATGAATAGTGACCAGAGTTGAGTGCTGAGTGATTAGAGCAGATGGAACCAACTGGTATGTGAGGGAAGGCAAGGGAAGAGGGAGCCACTGGATTAACTCTTTCAGGGATGGGCCTTGTGGAAGTTTGGATTTTAAAATGTGGGAGTTTTGAGGGCCAACTCATGGCTCACTTGGGAGAGTGTGGCGCTGATGACACCAAGGCCACAGGTTCAGATCCTTATATAGGGATGGCTGGTTAGCTCACTTGGGAAAGTGTGGTGCTGACACCAAGTCAAGGGTTAAGATACCCTTACCAGTCATCTTTTAAAAAAAAAAATGTGGGAGCTTTGGAGAGATCCAAGAGAAGACGTTATAAGTGCCTCTTAATTCAAAGAATAAGGTCAAAAAATGGCTCACTGGCTGGTTAGCTCACTTGGTTAGTGCTGGTGCTGGTACCACCAAGCACCAGCGTCAAGGGTTTGGATCCCCATACTGGCCAGGTGCAAAAAAAAAAAAAGGATAAAAAATATGAGCTCCTTTAAGGAGGATAAATAACTGAAACTGGGTAATGCTCACTTATCATAGTCAAAGGATAAAGGAAATATTAAATTTTTTTTCCTTGCTCCTCTGTGTGAGAAGCCATTGTTCGTTATGCTACTAATTTTTTTGAAAGAAGGATTTTTCAAACGTCCAAAATATTTAATTTTAATTTTGTCTTTGTGAACATTAAAGATCCTTTACATTTTGGTTGTTTCAAATGCTTCAAAATCATTCAGTTGTTTGTACAAGTCACAAACAAATGCTTAGTGTAAAAATTATGTTGAAAATACTATATTTATTGATTTGAAAAGTAAGCTTTCTTACTTTTTCCTTAAAGGTGTATTGTATCTAAATACTAACTAGGTTATTTTTTGTTAGTGCTAAGACTGGTGCAATTTGAAATTCCCTACCCTAACTGTGGAAGAAATGAGAAGTGATTCTAATAGTTTCCCTAAATCTGAAACACAATGCAAGAGCTAGCTTGCTTAATTCTTTTCACAGGAGGTAGATGGAATACAGGAAGTGCTTTAGGAAAAGGGCAGGTGTTCTCCGACATGGTTGAATCATACAGGAGAAAAGCCTTATGGACGCTTGGCTGCAGAAGGCACTTCAGTATAGCACTCACTATAGTCAAAGGATAAAAGAAATATTAAAATTTAGCTCCATATCACTGCCCACAGGAGGACTCTTACACGAAGGAAACCCACCATACGGAGGTTCTCGTAAATGCTTCAAAAAGTGCTTCAGCCTCATTCCCCAGTGAACCCACACAAGAAAGAAACTATAAACGTGACAAGTGCAGAAAAGATTCAGTAACAAAAATATGCTTTTGTACTTGTTTGAGTAGTTTCCTACTGGGAGGAACACTAGAAACATGGAATGTGAGCAAAGCCTCAATGGTTCCCACATAGGACACTTCAGAAACTACCTAGGAAAGAACCTAGCCCTCAGAAAGAACGTGGGAACAGCTTCAGCAAGTGATCCAGTCAGTCTAGGCAGTAGAAAGCCCCCAAGTGAGGAGTAATAGGGGCAGCCTGGATCCATTACACACGAGTGAGAACTGACTAGGATATGCAAGAGGTGCTCAGTAAACACTTGTCAGTTGACTTGACAGATGTTTGGAAAATCCTTTATGGAGCTCAATCTTTTGTTATCCCAACTGTCCATTGGGATAGAAAAGGTTGCTTGGCATTCTTTTTTTAATGGTTCCTCATAGTTCAACTCGAGGCTGCTTGGCATTCTTCCTCTCACGCTCTCCAGGGAAATTCAACACTGTTCTCATTAGTTCCAAAAGCTGATAGAAACTGTAGGAGTTTCAGTTTCAAGATCTAGTTTGATTCTAAGCTCTCGTGTCCTTCCCCTCCAGCTAAAATATCAAAGGCTCTCAAGATCAGCTTAAGGTTCCAAACAGTCTGCTTACTGTTTGGGATGGTCCCAGCAGTGTGGCCACTTATACCAGTGTTGAGGAGCGGGTAAGGGGATTTGAATTGGGTCAGTGATTCAGTTCTCAGAAATAACCTTGGAACCACCATAAGACTGTTATCTAAACAAACTACAATAAAGCACCCTCTGGTTTCCTAGAAATCATCTGCTTGTTTATAGAGGGCATATTTGTGAGAACTTTAGTACTGTTTAAGCTGGGCCTAGGGTTGCATCCCAACACATATAAACTTTTAAGTATTTCATGTTAAAACAAAGCCTCAATTTTGTTTTTTAGTCATCTGTTCTCATACCTGTGACAAAGGTATAGAAATCCCTTGTTCAAACTTCTACCCCAAATTCCAAGCTAAGATGTTGTAAGACATTGTGTTGCTGGTTAATGGCTAAGCTAGGACTTCCCCACCGGAGGCTTTTTACTCCACAACTGGAACTATACTGCTCCTACTTCCCTGCCCAAGCTTTTCCCCAGTTGTTACCCCTCAGTCCAGGAAAAGCAGCCACCTTCCTCTCTACACTGATCTAGGCAACTTTGCTATTGCCCTAGTCTTATCTGTTTTGAGTCATGACTCATACAAGGTACCATAGGGATAGTTACCAAACCATTCTTTGAAATTTACTGCACTCACATGAGGAATGGAAGGCAAGCCTTGCTCTCTCCATAGCATGACCATCTATAGAAAATCCTGTTCTGTGCATGTGGGGCAGTGGAGCACAGCAAGACTCTCCATATGGAGAGTGGAGTAAGGCCAGGGAGGTATGGAGGGTTGTCTTGTCCACTTAAACAACTGACCTCCCCAGGACTTGTCCCAGATGGCAATATCTTTCTTCCCCATCATCTATGGTCTTGTGAGCTTCTTAGTGTTCCCAATAGCTTTGCATCAGCTCAGACGAGCACCTAGAGGAAGCTACATCTCTTCTGAGGGCCAGAGGCCAGATGAAATGAAAAAGGGAAGTTCCTGAGCTCTAGCAGCCACCTCCCCCAACTGCCCTCTTCTAAGCTATTAAGATAGGCCAGGCTGCAGAAACACACAGTACCAATATCTCGGCAGTTTAACATAACATTTATTTCTCATTCCCACAAAGTCCATTACAGGTCTGGCGACTGTCCAGAACAGATACCTTCCACATGCATGATTGAGGCAGGAAAGGATAGCGCTAGAGTCTCTCCAGCAAATAAATGCTTCAGCCCAGAGGTGAAGCTTCTGCTTACAACCCCTTGACCCAAACTCCCTAACGGCCCTGTCTTACGGCAAAGAGCAGGAAAGCAAGACCACTCTCCTTTTTACCATTCGCTAGAACACAGTTCCACCAGGGGATGCATTTTTGTCTCTCTCATCCACTGCTATGTCTTCAGAGTCTAGGACAGTGCCTCGCACATAGTAGGTCCTCATTAAATTGAAGGAATAAACGTAGTGCCAAAGAGAAATCCACACATGTCCAGGGAGAGGAGACAGAGTCTCATGCTGAAAGGGTGTTGGGTAAGAACTATGCACACCAGAGCTTCAGAGCTGGCTGTGCTTAAAAAATAATACTGGGTAGGGGCCGGCCCGGTGGCGCACTGGATAGTGCGCTGCTTGGGAAGCGCGGCGGCGCTCCCGCCTGAGGGTTCGGATCCCACATACAGACCGGTTCCCGCTCACTGGCTGAGCGAGGCGCGGGAGCAACGCCGAGGGTTGCAATTCCGTTGCCGGTCCCCGGTCCGGTACGGGGGCAACACTGAGGGTTGCGATCCGTTGACGGGCCCGGAAAAAGACAAAAAAAAAAAAAAAAAAAAAAAAAA